>NW_006443567.1:69470-71750 GCF_000325575.1 Pteropus alecto
GTTTCTCTGGAAAACTCAGACTGATACACTTTGACTTTTGTATAAAATTGAGTCTTGGGAAAAACAGATCTTTGGTTATTTTAGAAACTTTATCAAGAGCCTCATCTGAATTTCTTCTGACTAATGGGAGATGAGCAGCTCTATAGGAAAACTGGCTGATGTATTTGTGTTTCTGTTTTTGTTTTCTATTTTGAAAACTAAACCTTCATTCTCTTTATAGTCAATTTACTATTCCTTATAGCTTTTCACTTCAAATTGACACCTCCCGGGGGTTTCTACTCCAGTAGCCCTCTCTTTTCTATTTCTCCTGGTGGCTATCTTGTCATAACCACTTATTAATCATGGAAGTCATTTTACAAATCAGGCTGGGAGGAACCTCGTGGCTATTGGACATATAGCATAGTGAAAGCCCAATGTAAGATCTTTATCCTAAGCTTTTTGTATTACATAGTATTGCCCCACAGATCTTCTATCCTCTGGGCAATTTTGAAGAAATTGGAGATTTGCTAGCAATCTGCGGATATGTAGGGAGGTTCAATACATTATTATAGCGAGGGCTCTCAGAAATTCCTAGAGCCTGACTAAAGCATGCCTGTCCCCTCATTACCGCAGAAGCTGCCATCTGCCATGTTCCTGGACAAAGTGCTTGATTGCTTACGCATGGATATTGGTGTCCTAAGAAATATTCATCTACTCCAGTAGCGCAGCTCAGGGAAGCCAATTAATTAAACTAGTTTTCCAGCTGCTAGATTGATGCATTATCACTGTTTCAGCAAAGCACAAATTAGAAGCATATTGTCTGATGGCCTGGTCATCTCTCACTGTTGACTCTAATTTGCTAGAGAGGAATAAACAAAACAAGAATTAAACCTGGTAATAGTTGTGGCAAGAGACTTGAGAATGCAGTCGAAGCATTTATTGAACACTGACTATGTGCCAAGTTAGGTGTGACACTCATATTATCTTATTTGGGACTCACAGAAACCCTTTGAGGTAGATTTTAGTATTATTACAACTTTATGGATAAGGAAATAGTCTCAGAAGTTGAATTACTTTCCCAAGGAAATAGAGCTATTTAGTGGCTGAACTGGCAGGAAAAACTAAGCAATAGTAATAGTCATGTTCTGACCCTCTCTGCAGTTAGCAGATTGAATTTCTGCTGATCCAGTGACTTTTTATTAGTCTTCTTACCCATTTCTCTCTACTCCACCACACATCAGGAAGCCTTTCTCTATTGTCATGGTAATGTATTATACTCTCTTGATGTCTCATTCTTTTGTTTCAATCTCAACTGCTGAGGAAAGCAATCAAATCACAATGATAGCAAGGTGTGTGTATTTGCAACCTACCTGTAGTGACTAGGGCAGAATCCAACATAATGAAAGCATGAGAAAGGCTTCTGTTTGGTTCTTTGGTTACAACTGCAGCCTATGAAGCTGGGGACCTTTGAAGTACAACTGCTTTGATCCCAGCTGCTCTGTAGCTGATCCTGCCAGGCTACTTTGAAGTGAAAAAATCTACAGTTCCCTGTTTGTAGGATATGGGGAGTGCTAGAAGGGAGTAGGAGTTCATGGGACCAGTTAAGTGGTGGTTGCTAGAATCCATGTGTGACATTTTATGAGAGTTAGAACTAGGACAGAGAAAGTAGACATGAAAACAAGGGGGCAGATAGGATAGATTCTAAATGGTTAAAATCCACAGGATATGGAAACCTTTTGTATGTAGAAAGTGATGAAGAGAGATGATTTTAGAGTGAATCATTCCTTTCTTGGTTTTGAGACTTGTGGATAGTGGTGTTGATATAGGCCATCACTTGTAAAATTATTAATCTTTTTTATAAACCTAAATAAATCTTTTCTTTCCTTCTTTCTTTGGAGAAAGACTCTCTCCCTCAAACTTAATTATTTTAAAACTGGTGACTCAGGTCCTCTGGCTACTGATAAGGATCATTGAAACTCAGCATTCTCCTTGGCCCATTATAAGGCAGGAATGGCTTTAGGCCAAAACAGGTTCCTTGGAGTCTGAGAAGGGAGGGGACTTTTAACCTTAAGTTTTTAATTTTTTTTTAATGAAATATATTAATCAAGCCTGTTTTCCTTCACCTGCTTGATAGGCAAATCAATAATAGAAATGTAACTAGATATATGATTCAAATAACAAGTTTGTATCTTTTTCCTTGTCTAGGGACTGAGGTGGCACTTTGGTAGGGAACCCAAGACCCTGCCCTGACTGAGGTAGAGAGAGAAAGAGCTCCATGAAATTCCAATAGGCAGGGACTAT
>NW_006443567.1:71771-72636 GCF_000325575.1 Pteropus alecto
TGCCCCTAAACATCCGTAGTAATAATAAGGGGGTTCGTGGCTCTCAGAAAAAAAGTTAAGCAGGAAAGTTAGATAGGGAGTTTCAGGTCTGTCTGCAAAGACACTGAGGTCATCCTATTCTAGAAAGAGTCTGCCCTAACCTGATCACAATTAACCAAGACAGAAGGTATTTTTAGGCTAAAAGTAACTCATACAAGGAAATAAGTCAGCAAAAAATTGGGTACTAGTTTCAACCAGTCACTTGCGCCTGTGCAATGAAGAACCCAATGACCTTCGATTCACCTGAGCCTCATTATACTATCATTATAATATGATATGTATGCCCAGAAGTTCATTAATATCATTATAACAGATGAATTCTGGGAACAAACATGTGCAGAAGGCAAATGATGAGTCACGGAGTCCTGTCAATCTTAATTGTCAATCAAGGAAGCCCACCCCTCTAAGAAAGTAGGGATGAAAACCCCAAAGGTTTTGCTACCCAGCTTTTGAGCCACGCTTCTCTTGCTCAGGCCCACTGCCACGTCTGGAAGTGTACTACCGCTTTTCTTTTCTGCTGTATTTCGGTGTCTTGCTCAATTCTTTGTTCAAGACATCAAGAACCTAGACAATGTGATGAGAGGGGAACCCCACTCTCCGGTAACAGTGTTATTCACAAATGGAAGACAAAGTAATAGGAGCAAAGGCTTTATCTAGTTTCATCTTACAGAGTTCTCCTGACAACCTATGTTGGAAAGGAAATTCAGGCAATGGAAACAAACAAACAAAAAAGGTGCAGAGACAAAAATCAACAAGGCCTGTCTATACAACAACAAACGTGTTAGTGTAATTGAAGTACAGGATGCATGTTGAGGGAAAAGTGTGA
>NW_006443567.1:72678-100212 GCF_000325575.1 Pteropus alecto
GGAAAGAACAAGAAGGGCTTTTAAAGCCATCTTAAGGAATTTTGCTTTCACTGTTAGAAGAAATGGAATATTATGAATAGGTTTTAAACAGGGAAGTGACTTGATTATATAGATTTTTACTTTAGAAAATTATCTCTGTGGTGCAGAGGATGACATGGGAATGGAATTATGACAAAATAGAGTTTTTGCGGTAGCCCAACTAAGAGATGATGGTGATTGGCACTAGAAGAGGGGTGGCGGATATAGAGAAAAACGGATGGAATGAGAGATTTTAAAGGTAGCATGGGCAATACTTGCTGATGACTTAGATGTCTTAGAGGAGAGGAAAAGTGGAGAATCAAGGATAACTACTAGGTTCTGGCTTGGACAACTAGATTGATATCGGTGCTACTTAATAACGTGGAACCACAGTAGTAAGGATTGGTTTACTATACATTTGTGTCATCACTATTTTCTCATTCTCTCTGTTAAGAGTATCCTTTGATTTCTACCTTTTCATTACTGCCTGCAAACAATCACCAATCCTTCTTTTCTGTAAGACCTTAGAGAATTGCCGTCTGAATATGGTGTACCATATTCTCTATGGTGCTACTACTATGGTACTCTACCACCCACTTGGGATGCTGGAGAGGTGTATGTTTTGGGGACCATGAATATTTGATTCCTCCTTTTCCATTCTGTAATGACCATGGAAAGGGAAGAAGGAACACGGGGTTAGAGAGACCATCTAGGCCTAGGCCTAGGATAATTCTTGGTTTATTCTGATAGTGCCCTTATCATTCTCAAAAATCCAACTAACCTTTATATTTTCCTTTCCTATATCTGTACAATACACTTCCCTCCTCTAAAACACACACACACACACATCTTACTACATTCCCCTTCATTCTTCTTATTGTTTCTTACTTTACAGAATATGTCCTTCACTCTCCAATCCCTAGATCTTTGCTAAACTTCTTTCTGTCCACCCTCCCCATTTCCACTTATCAAATCCTATATATCCTTTCCATACTGATTTCAATCATACTTGCTTTAAGAAGCTTTGCAGCTCTCTCCATCAAAATTAATCTTCATCGTATAGCAATTTGTTTAAATATCTTTTATAGCATTTATTTCAATATTCTCAGATATATGTGTGTGGGCTACATACTTTGATAGTTTGGAAGCTAATAAAGCAGAGTGGCCAAGTCAAATACTGTCTATTTCACAACTGGCCCTTTGATCCAGCAATGGTTGGCATTCGATCAAGTATTGTGAAATTTAAATGACTATCTCCCAAATGATGTACTGCAATAAAGGCAGATATTAATTGTTCAATGTATTTTTTTTTTGGATTAAGTGAAATTTTACTTTTATTCTTATCACCATGGAAAATTATTATTGTATTTCCTTACTTTTATTAACATTAATATATTTATTATTTCTCTAGAAAATTGCAAATGCATTGAATTTTGTCCCTGGGAGGCTACTCTGTGCTATGGTAAATACTGATGAGTTTAAATATCTATAATAAACAAAGATAAAATGGTACTGCTTTGAATAAAGTCCTCATGTAACTTTGGTTGTCTAAAGGCAGCAAAAGGAAAAAGCACTTAGCCAGGCACACAAATATATGTGCTCTTCATCTAACACGCTTAATCTCTGTGAGTCTTTCTTTCATTTTTTTTCAATAACTGAGCAAACAATACAGAAAAATGTGTGTATGTGTGTATGTGTACAGTGTTGGCACAAGGCTTAGACTAGAACTCTTAAGTTTCCCCTTGCCATTAAGATGCTGTTTCAATCTTATTCATAAAAAAAAATAGGGGTTTTCATCTTGGTTTACTTCAGTATGTGCTTTGTGACATTAACGATTTCAATAATATCGGATCTCTGAGGCAAAATTATTTATTTAACATTTTATAACCATATCCTGCAGTTTGTTTCTTCTATTCACATTCATTCACTTTCTGAGTTTCCAATAAATACTCAATGACCAGGAGTGAGGGCATTGTGCTCATGTCATAATCTGTTGGGAATGTAAATAGCACAAATATTGTGATGTCGACTTGACATAATGCATTAACTCTGATTACCCCTCATTTTTCACCAAATTTAATATTAGTTTCTTCTCACTCTTTTATTTTGGTAGCATCTCATATCAAAAGGTGTTAAAACAGCTAAGAGTGCTGGGTAGGAGGATTGGGTTATTTTGAGTAGCCCATCCAAATAGTAAACCACTTTCCTTACCCACTACCCTTGAACTGGTAAATATAGGTAATTCATACTTGTGTGGAAGGAAAAGGTTATTTGAACTGTATTTTACATGGCCTCCCTGCTCCATGTGTGAAGTGATTTAAAACCACTGCAGTAGGCAAACAAAGACAGCCTATTCGGTTGTTACGAATTGATCATCCAACAGATTTTGATAAATTACCACCACCTATGTGTGATGGAAATACTGAATGCTGAATATGTTTAAGCTACTAAATAATTCACTGAAATATATCTTGTATGCTAATGTGAATTTTGAGCTAGCTCTGCCCAAAGAACAATTATTTGTTATTTTTCAGCTTTTACAACTTGTCTCCATGTGATATTTTATTGTCGAAGTGAACCATACACATTTAAAAAGTATAGAAGACTGCCTAGTTTTCTTAATTTTAAGATCTAAAAATAATTTAGAAAATAATTTTAAGCCCATAGTTCTTGGATAATCAAAGTTATGTCAAGTAATTAAGAACATTTAGAATTTAAGTATCATTTAGAATTTAAACCTCTAGTAAATGTCTTCAGCCTCATGATAGAGATACTGATATCCTAGGCTCTAAGATAATGGTGACAATTTATGAAAGATAGAGATTACAAGAGCCTTACATTGTCAATTTTTGAGTGAATAAAATTTAATGGGGAAGATTAATACAAGCTGAAAGTAAGAAGGTAGGTTAGTGTTCTTCTGAAAAACATTCAGATAGTTGTGAATGAGATCTCTAAATAAAATCCTAAAACAAACAAACAGTCTTTGGTATTCTGAATGTCATGAAAGTGTCTTAACAGCAACAGCAACAACAACAACAACAACAACAAGCTGATGGAGAAACCAATGGGAAATGGCAAATGTATAATGTCTTGGCATTGTCCAAAATATAGTTATAAAATATCCTCAGTATGATGAGCTATGTGGCACAGAAGAGAAATACATATTCTCATTTTTAGTTCAATGAAGCTGCAGGCTGGGGTTGTGATATATAGATGAGAACAATTTAATCACCCCTGACTTAATTCGTAGTAGAACTAAGAAACTCTCTTTATCTCTTACCAATAATTTTCAGGATAGATAGCTGGGATATTCTCTATAGAATATAAGTTTGGTGAGTAAATGGAATACTAAGATTAATTTCCCTGAAGCACTTTGGATATACTCCCATTAGTGATATATAGCTTGGGCTGGAAATAAATAGATGGATGATAGATAGATAGCCCAAGGATTAGTTGATTTTCCCTGCTCTTTAAAATCATCATATGATAGGTTTGAGCACATTCTAATACCTAGTGAAAAAAAGACCCCTAATTTTCTAAAGATTTCTGTGGCATCCTTTTACATGGTTCTTTGACTTTGTATCCCTTCTTGCTGAGTTAGTTCTGCTTCAAGACCACCTCACCACACCCCTCGTGTTGTCTTTGATCTGCACTGGGACATCCCAGATGTGGAATTTAGCTCTGTAATTCTCACACAGAGCTTTTGTCTTTTTAGCAGATTTTCTTGCGTGTCTGGAGAAGGCATATGGTCTTGTACATTATAACAAAGTGAACAACCTAAAATGGTGTATTTAAACATCCCTGTTCCTAAACCTCCTTTGGCCACTCTGTTTTGGGGTATAATATAGGTGATGTTGCATTGTCTTTTCTTAAAGTCAGTAAAAGGTGACGAACAAGGGCATTTGGTTTCTTCTCTGGTGGATAAATAAGTTATTCCTCCTCACCATTGGGACAGAGCAGGACAGAGCAGGACAGGCCTCAGCAGCTCCCTGTGTGAACACCAGAGTAAGTAATTCATAATAGCCTGCAGCAGCTAGCTTTCTGCAAAGAATGTGATGATGCCCTTTACATTTATGTCATAAAGGAAAATACTTTGACTTTTTTTTTACATTTTTAAAATTTAAGTATATAAGCATATATGGTTTTACTTTTGTTTTTTCAAGGGTGCAAACTTTTCATAAGATACCATATGTGTGTTTACGTGTGTGTGTGTTTAGAAAACACAACTCATTAAAACTGAAGCAATGCAACTGAAATAATTCATGAAAATAAGACTTAAGAGCAAGCATTATTGCTTTTCTCCACTTTCCTTTAATGATTAGACTAGCTAGAAATTATTCTGTTCCACTGTTGTGGTTTCCAATAAATAGCTTTTGCATTTATTTATTAATTTTTTAATTTTCCTTGCCACCAATTTTGGCTTTTTATCTTATTAATTTTTTACTCATTCTTGTCTTAAACATAGTTTCCTTTTTTCTAACCTCAGCTAAATGCTTACTTATTTTCATTCAGTTTCTCTTAGTTAATAAGAAAAACATTAGAGCCTGTTGATTTTAATGTAAAATATTTTCATAAATTTAGTTCTAAATATTACATAATTGTAGCTTTCATTAACTATTTGACATAATATATTTCCAAAATAGAATTTTTAAAATCCAGTCAGTTTTATTTTGTTGTTGTTTATTTGCTTGAACCTTTATCAATTTCTTTTTGTCACATTGTGGTCAGATACTATGGCCTATACAATTTCTGAATTTAGGTATTTATGTGAGGATTTTTTTAGCTTACTATTGATCTGTTTTTGTAATTGATTCATGAGGGTTTGGAAAAGAGGCTGTATAGTGTGCTATGCAGCTATTAAATTAAGCTTATTAACTTTATTACTTATATTTTCTGTAAGTTTATTTTTTGTAAGTTTATTTTTTTGCCTACTTGGACCAATTAGGCAAAAAAATAAACTTACAGAAAATATAAGTAATAAAGTTAATAAGGTTAATTAAATTAATTAATATACATATATTATGTTACATATGTATATATAAAAATATAAATATATATTTACCATGTTTCGCATGATTTGGGAGGCTAACAAGTCCCAAGGTATTCAGAGTGTAGGCATGCCAGAAACCTAAGAGAGCCAATGATGTTGATTTAGTCCAAGTCCAAATGCCTGAGAACTAGGAAAGCTGATAGTGTCGTTCTAGTCAGAAGAATGGCAGACTTGAGAACCAGGAAGAGCCCATGTTTCAGTTCAAGTCCAAAGACAGGACAAAGTAGATGTCTGTTTAAAAGCGGTCACACAGGAGGAATTCTCTTATGTAAGGGAGGATCAGTCTCTTTGTTCTAGGCAAGCCTTCAACTGATTGGATGATGCCTACCCACATTGAAGAGGGCAATCTGCTTTATTCAGTCAACCAATTTAAATGTTAATCTTATCCAAAAACACCCTCACGGACACACTCAGAAATAATGTTTGACCAAATATCTGGGCATCTTATGGCCCATTCCAGTTGAAACAAAATTATCTATCACAACAGGTAGAAGCAGAATAGCAGTAACTTCTAAGGAAACCCCTCTGGCTTCCAGGTAATGGCAGTATTTATGGAGTGAAACGTGACAAGGAAACAGAAATATAGCCATCGGTTTAACCAAGAATTCAGCAGTTTAACCAGAATGCAAATAATTAAGCCACAAAGATTGAGTTGTATAGATGATAGCAGCCACAGGCTCTTTATCATTTTATCACTGCTCTTGATCACACTTGGGGACTCAAAGTGTAGTCTGTGGTTCACCATTTTGAGCCATTGTAAGAACACCCATCTCCTAGCCAAATGTATCAGGAAGGAGAAACTCCCCCTTTGTCTTCCAGAGATTAAAAGCTACACAGGTAGGGCTGGCAAATATCATTAAAAAAGGATACTAGCTATTTTCCTAGAGAGAAGTGATGAAAAAGTCACATGTCATCAAGCAATAGGAGATGAGCTGAGAAATCAATTAGCTTTGCTAAGGCAAAGAGCTTCTCATTTTGCTGTCTAATAGGGAGTTGGAGAATGTCATGGTTCAAATTCTGGGTCCTACAGAAAGTACCTGGAATAGAACAAGAAGGAAGTCTTTCCAAAGCAGGCAGATTCTATCCTTTTAATTACATGAAAGGTGAAGAGTTGGCTAGAAAATTGTGGGTAAGGAAATCAGAAAACTTTATTGATGTGGGTTGGAGTATAGAGGGGTGCTAGTTGAAGCAAAAAGGGATTCAGAGGCTGCAGGATACAAAGTTAATATAATACCAAAGTCAATCACCTTCCTATTACTGGCAATGAACAAGTGAAATTGGAAATTAAAAACTGACTACCATTTACATTAGTACACACACAAACATCAAATATATACATATAAGTCTAATAAAATGTGTACAAGACCTACATGAGAAAAGTGACAAAACTTTGATGAAAGAATATGAAGAACTAAATAAATGGAAAGATATTCTATATCCATGGATAAGAAGACTCAATATTGTCAAGATGTCAGTTCTTCCCAGCTTGATCTATAGAGTCATTGCAATCCCAATCAAAATCTCAGCAAGTTATATTGTGGCTATTGACAAACTGACCCTAAAGTCTACATGGAAAAGCAAAAGTCCGGGATAGCCAATATAATATTGAAGAAGAAGAACAAAGTCAGAAAATTAATAACATCCAACTGCAAGACTTACTATAAAGCTACAGTAATCAAGACATTATGGTGTTGGTGAAAGAATAGACAAGCAGATGAATGGAACAGAATAAGGAGGCCAGAAGTAGACCCATATAAATATAGTCAACTAATCTTTGACAAAGGATTAAAGGCAATACAATGGAGCAAAGATAGTCCATTCAACGAATGGTACTGTAACAACTAAACATTCATATACAAAAAAATTATACATAAAGCTCAAACCTTTGTGAAAATTAACTCACAATGGATCACAGATCTAAATATAAAACTCAAAAACTATAAAACTTCAAATAGATCACATAAGAGAAAGTCTAGATGGCTTTGGGTTTGGCAATAACTTTTTAGATATAACAGCAAGGCCATGATCCATGAAAAAATAATAGATAAGCTAGACTATATAAAAATTAAAATTTCTCCCCTGTAGAACACACTATCAAGAGAATGAGAAGACAAACCACAGACTGGGAGGGCTTGCAAAGGGCTTATCTTCTAAAAAGACTGTTATCCAAAATATACAAAGAACTCTTAAAACTCAACAATAAGAAAATGAACAATCCAATTAAATGGGCCAAAGACCTTAACAGACGTCTCACAAATAAGATACCCAGATGGCAAATATGCATATGAAAAGATGCTCTACATCACATGTCATCAGGAAATGCAAATTAAAACAACAATCACTTCCTAAATTCTATAAATGTCTAACCACTATGTATACCTGAAACTAATATAAAATAATATTGAATGTCAACTCTAATTGAAAAATAAGAAATTAAAAACAACAATGATGAAATACCACTACATATCTATTAAAATTGCAAAAACCCAGAACACTGAAAATATCAAGCGCTGAATGCTGGAGAGAATGTGGAACAACATGAACTCTCATTCGTTGCTGGTGGAAACACAAAATTGTACAGCTACTTTGGAAGACATATTGTTGGGTTCTTATAAAACAAAACATACTCTCACCATACAATCCAGCAATCATGTACCCATTGTATCTACTCAAAGAATTGAGAACTTAATGTCTACAGGAAAAACCTGTACATGGATGTTAATAGCAGTTTTACTCATAATTGCTAAAATTTTGAAGCAACGAAGATGTCGTTCAGTAGGTGAATGTATAAATAAACAGTGGTCCATTCAGACAATGGAATAGCATTCAGTGCTAAAAAAAAAAATGAACTATTGAGCCATGAAAAACCATGGACAAACTTTACATGCATACTACTAAGTGAAAGAAGCCAAACTGAAAAGGCTTCATACCGTATGATTCCAACTATATGACTCTGAAAAAAGCAAAACTACGTACACAATAAAATATTTAGTGGTTGCCTGGGGTTAATGGGGAGGGAGAGAAGTATGAATAGGCAGAATACTGAGAACTTCTAGGGCAATGAAACTACTCTGTATGATACTATAATGGTATAAAGGATACATGCCTTTGTATATTTGTCCAAACCCAATAGAATGTGCAACACTAAGAGTGAACCCTAATGTAAACTGGACTTGGGGCAATTATGATGTGTCAATGGATTCATCAACTGTAATAAATATACTACTCTGGTGGGGAATGTTGATAGTGGGGGAGGTCATGCATGTGTGGGGGCAGGGGACATATGGGAAATATCTGTACCTTCTTAATGTTGCTGTGAGCATAAAACTGCTCTAAAACTTAAGCCTATTAAAAATTAAAAAAAAATTCAGACAGTCCTGTGACTATTGAAATGGGAGGAGTGGTAGACTTAAAAATAAATATTTGCATCAATTTATAACTAGAGTGGGGACGTTTACTTTTTGGCTATAGGAAGTGTAGGGGCATCAAGGACTATGAGATGGCAGAAAATGGGAGAGACTGCAGAGCTTCTGTGCCCACTTGAGCCCCCTTTTACTATTTCTTCATGGTTTTAGTGCCGAGATTAAAGAATATATGAAATGTGTCATTTTTCCATTTCCAGGTTTTATTCCATGCCTTCCTTTCCTTCCATTTCCTTTCTTCCCTCCTTTCCTTCTCTTACCCATTCTCTCCCTCTCCCTCTCCTTCCCCTCCTCTCTCTCTCACCTGCCTCCTCTTTCCTTCCCTTCCTTCCTCTCTCCCTCCATCTCTGTCTGTCTGTCTGTCTGTCTTTCTCTTTATTTCATTTTTTTTCTGTCACCAGCTCAGGGAAGGTGAGTTGTTTTAAGAGTCCACAAGACGGCATCCAAGTATAGTGCCTCTTATAAAGAAAGAACTCAAAGTTACGAGTTTTCTTTCTCACTCCTCTGTATCCCTTTACTTCCCATATACTAGTGCTTCAGCGTCGCCTCTTAAGTTTCCTGCCTGTTTATTCCCTGACTGATGTAGAAATAGATTGCAAATATGATATATCTGAACTAAAATACAATTTCTTTTGGTGAGCTCTCTGCATGTCTGGATTTTTTCTCTAACTACCCATCTTCCTGTAGCTGTGTTTTAAAGATGATTTTCTTGTGGGAATTCAAAACAATTTTCTCTCTATTCTAGCAATCAACAGTATTTGTTCAATGCACATTTATTAAGTAACTACTCTGTGCCATATTTCACTCCAGATGCTGAGAATACAAAGATGAATATGTTGGATCCCTGTTGACAGGGACCTGGGTCTTGTAAAGTTTAAATAAACTCCTTTCCAATATTGCTTTTAGAAGCTAGAAATTATTTTTCACAATTGGCATCACCAAAATCTTAGTTTTCCAGTTTTACTTCAAAGTTTCTTACCCAACAAAATCATATAAAACCATGGGAATCCTGAAAATGTACTTGAAAGTTTTGTAACATTTTTTTCTTCCCAACACAAGACTGGGATTTTCTTCAGCTGGAGAGCAATTCAAATTTTGATTTTTAGAGGGCCAGAATTTTACTTATTACAAACCAAAATGTCTCTCTTCCAGTATTGTCCTTATAAAACTTTGGTACTTTTGCTTCTAAAATGTTGGCAGTTTAATTATGAACTCAGTTGAAATATTAGAGATGTGGCCTTTCATGTGTTAGACATTCACTTTGGATTGGCAGATTTAAAGGAATGTGGTTATACAAATCTAAGGAGTCATGAATTATAGTTAATTTGTAATACATCCATAATAATACTCTTAATAATAAGAGCTACCATAGTTGTACTATATGCCAAAGAGCATCCTTGGTGTATGTTATTACCATTTAATTATCACAGCAAGCCTGCAAGACAGTTTTATAGATTAGATAGCTGTGAAGGAAATTTGTTCAAGCAATATTATTTTTCACTGGAGAGGTTATTTTATTCTGTACTGTTCCTTATATAATGATAATCATATTATTGATACTGATCTGCTATATTCAAGGTAACCGAAAATTTTATGAGACGGATAGAAAAATGCTATTTGGATATGAAGAGAATTTTATTTACCTTCATGGCAAGTGAAATAGTTACTGAGGAATCTATGGGGTCACCAGCCCTGAAATATCTAAGCAGAGAAAAATGTCTGATAGAGTAGTACATGATTTTTTCCAATGAATTACATAACAAGACCCAGCAGCTGGTCTAAACGAGAACAACATTAAAGCCATCTTTAACAACTGTAATGTGATCTTAAATATCTGTGATTTCTGGTGGTGACAAAGTCACAGCTATTCCTAATATTGTTGGCCTCCATTCGTAATGAAAGGAAAGGCTGAATTTCAGTTAGAGTTTAGTTAAAATAAACATTGGATTGTTCTAATTTCATAGGCACCAGGTAAAGAACTATTGCTCTAACAGAAATTGCATTGAAGTTATGTAAAGCTAGCACTTGGAAAGAAGGCAATTTTAGGGAACATTGAAGGTAGTCCAAGGGCCTGGGTAAACTGCCTCAGTAGATACACAGATACGTGGCAGCTTGATGTCACTGAGCTCATCCATTTACAAATCTAAGTTCTTCCAAATGTGGATAGAATTTGCATATTTTTTATATCTACAGTTACTAGTCCTCAGTTGTTTTTAGAATTCTTGTATTCTTTTTTATTTCCAGGATATTATTATAATGTACTTCAACAACTTTTATATGTATCCATTGATTCATACTATCAATATGATTTGAAAATATTAAACTAAACAGTATGAACTCATTTTCATAAAGTTCAAAATTAGATTTTTTTTTTAAACTTTAGCCTTCATATCTACATTTATAACTGGAAATAAAAGACATTACAAATAATTTAACATTTCACATACCTTTCTTGTTAGTTCTCAGTCATGTATTTAACATGCTGAGCAGCAGCATTACTGGTGAAACCGAAATTTGCAACAGCTTATTTTTGTTCAAGACACATAATTTCCGCTATGCTTGATAGGCACTCTTTGTAAACTTGCCATCTGTACGTTTTGATGCCTGTGATTTTATTTTTTCACTTAACAGCATTTCACAGTGGCATTATTTATTTTAGTTGCATTAAAAAAGTTTAAATTGCAGTCTCTTTCTTCAGTTCACTAAGTTTTCCATCACACATCTTTTCTGTATTTCTTACAATGGTTTGTTTCTGATAATGTCTTAAGCCATATTCTTTCAACACAGATACACTTTATTTGCATAGTAAATGCTTATGTCCCAGACCCTTATAGCTTAGTATTCTGCCATTCTCAACCGGAGGCTTATTTCTTATGGTCTATGATGGCTGATCCAGATCTATATTCATCTTCTAGGGCCGCCATAATAAATTACCACAAACTTGGTGGCTTAAACAACAGAAATCTACCCTCTCACATTCCCAGAGGCTAGAAGTCTGAAATCTAGGTGTCTGCAGTGCCATGTTCCCTCTTAAGGATCTAGGGAAGAATTCTTTCCTCTCTCTTAGCTTCTGGTAGTTATCAGCAATCCTTGGCATTCCTTGGCTTGCAGCTCCATTCATTCCAATCTTTTCTTCACTTATAACAAAGCTGCCTTCTTGTGTCTGCATCTAAATTTCTTTCTTTTTATAAGGACACCAGTCATTGGATTAGGTCTTGCCAAATCCAACATGACCTTATTTTAACTCGATTACATGTGTAAAGATCCTATTTCTAAATAAGTTCACATTTACAGGTACCAGGGGTTAGAACTTAACCCATTTCCTGTTTGCCCCAAGAATACTCCTGGTAGCGCTTGTGCCTGCAGCATTTACCCTGAGATAACTCGCGGATTATAGCCTTAATCTTATCTCCAAAGTTTGCCACGAAACTTTTCTCTTTTATTATTATTTTCGCATTGCTTTAGTATCTTGATAGTCTTTAGAAACAAATGACATCTTTCTATTTATAGCATTCTGGTTTTAGTAGTGGTATTTCCATTTATAAAATATACTGAAAATGTCAAATCCTAGAAAATGTAGTATTCCTATGTGTAATATATATTAACATCGTTCTCGAACACTTGTTAGCCAAAGATTCATTTAATGAATCTGATTTATGCATATATTTCTGTTACATTAGGATTAGAGATAAGTTCTGTATAGAAACAACTCCAAGAACAGTTTTCATATTTTATTTTCACATTGAAAACCAATCAGATTTGCTTCAGCCTCAAAGAGCGTGTTTATGTAAAATTAAATTAATGCTGGCAGCGAGCTGCACTTTTTTTTCTAAATGGGAAATGGGTTAAACATTTCTTTTTTAAAATTAAAATTTATTTTACTGATGTGAATTTCAGATAACATGAAATTAACCATTTTAAGTGAACAATTTGGTGATATTTAATGCATTGATGATGTGCGACCACCACCTCTATGCAGTTCAAAAACAGTCACATCACTCCAAAAACCCCTTACCCATTAAGCACTTTCTCTCAATTCCCCCTCCCTTTAGCCCCCAGCACCCACCAATCTGCATTTTTGTCTCTACCGATTTATCTGTTCTAGATATTTCATATAAATGGAATCATATGACATGTGATCTGCATTGGGCTTCTTTAACTGAACAATGTTTTCAAGGGTTATCCACATTATGGCATGTGTCAATACTTTCTTTTTCTAGCTGAATAATATTCATTGTATGGGTACACCATATTTTGTTTATTCATCTGTTGATGGACGTTTGGGCTATTTCTACCTCTTAGCTGTTATGAATAGTGCTGCCATGAACAAGCGTGTAAGTGTACTTGTTTGAGTTCTTGTTTTTAATTCTTTTGAGTGGTTTTCAGGATCATATGGTATATTCTGTTTTACTTTTTGAGGAACTGTCAAACTGTTTTCTCCAAAGCAGTTACCATTTTACATCCCACCAACAGCGCATGAGCATTCCAGATGTACCACTTCCTTGCCAATACCTGGCGTGGCCAGAATTTTTCACTTTAACTATTCTAGTGAGTGTAAAGTAGTATCTTATTGTTATTGTTGTTTTGATGTATATTTTCCTAATAACTAATGATGCTGAGGATCTTTTAACATATCTCTCTTGCAATTTGTATGTCAATTGATAACTGTCTATGTAGATCCTTTGCCAATTTAAAAAAAATTGGTTGGTTGTCCTTTTGCTGTTGAGCTATGAGAGTTCTTTGTATATATTATGGATACTAGAAGCTTATCAGATATACAATTTGGAAACATATTCTCATTTTGTAGGCTGTAGTTTTTCTTTTCTGACGTTTTTTTGCACAAAAGTTTTTTTTCAGTTTGATGGCATCTAATTTATCTATTTTTTTCTTTTATTCCTCATGATTTTTGTGTCATTTCTAAGAATCCTTTGGCAAATCCAAGGTCATGATGATTTATTCCTATGCTTTCTTATAAGAGCCTATCTTTGTGGAGAGGCACAATTCAACCCAAAATGAATCCTACTATCATGACCACATTTTAGAGAGTGAGAGAGGAAAAAAGTAAAGAGAGAGGGCATGTTCCATGCCTTAAAGTACGTAATCAAGAATAAAACATAACATTTTGCTCACATCCCATTGGCCAATGTTTATTCTTAGTTTTATAGTTACACCCAACTGTAAGAGTCAAGGTCAGCAAAATATAGTTTTGCTCTAAGCCCATATGCTCAACTAAAAATTCTATTACTATGTAAGAACAGGAGCTTAGGTATTTGTGGAAAACTAACAATCTTTGCCACAGTTAAATAAATATTTCGTGGTTAGGCTTTTTTAATCTAACATTTTGTTGACATTACTCTTTTGTCAGATGAATGTTGCTGTGGAGAACTTTGAGGCCTGTCTGATCCTCCTTCCCTTACTTTTTTTGCCTGGATGACTAAAGAATTATCTTTTAGTCCTTGAAGTTAAATAACACAACTAGAATAACTAAATGTTGATCCTTTTGTATCCATTTTTTTAAGTGTAGGGTGACATTTTTATCTGCAGATTCTGATTTTTTAAAATAATGTCTTTGATTACATTTCCATTTCTAGTTGTTGGGAATTCTGCTTTAAGGACAAAGGTTATGTTTGGTTTTAATCTATGACTGCTTCGCTACTTGCTATTTCTACACTATATAATAATTCAATAATAATGTTTTAGTCCTCAGTTGTTTCCTTGGCCTTATACCATACCTTTTAAGTTTTATTCTGTGTTTTATCATCTCATTTTGAGCTCTTATTAAGTTTCATCCTACTTAATCAATATAGTGATAACCATTTTCTGGATAGATTGTTCTTTTTATTTCCTTTTGAACAAAATCTTTACCTGCTTTGCTTGCTATTTTTTCATCTTCCTCCAACCTCTTCATAAAATCTTCACATGTATACCTTAATACTTTTTAAAATCTTAATTATACTAAAAATGAACAGCTCTAACCAGTCCATTTATTTCTATTGATATAATTTAAATGGATTTTTCTTGACTCCCATTCCACCTTGTTGGGAAACTGTCTTCCTCCCTAGAGAGGCACAATTTGAGAGCTGAGTTTTTAATAGACAGCAGGAGTGAGTGCGGTGAAATGAAGGCACCATTCGGGTCTATAAGCAGAATTGGTTGCCATCTTCTTAGAACTTGTTAAATATCCTGTAAATTTTCCTGCACTTTTCTAGCGAGAGATAACTTAGCATGTCAGATAGCTTACCCTGTTCATTGTGGAGCATTAAGTCTTAGCTTGTGTAAGAGGGAGTCGGCCAGATTTATTTTCCCCTTTTCCATTATTCTCTTAAGGAATATTTCTACCATCTCAAGAAGAAGAGTAAAAGGCTAAGAAGAAGATGGCCTTGCGTTAAGGACTCTTTGCATTGGAAGAAGGTATTATGTGTTTTCAGGTGTCATTTCTCCCATCTCCCACTCCTTCAGGTCTTATGTATTTTCTTCTTAGTCTTCTGTTTGACTAAATTTATGTTTATTGCTAGTGATAGTTAGTTCTGAGTTTTTATAATCCCTTTTTGCTTTTCCTCTTCACCTCCCCTCCCAGTAGGCTATTGAAAATTATAGCAAATTCTAGCAGTTTTTCTGAACTGAGGTTAGAGGGGGAGAGGTTCACGGTTGAGCTTTTTAAGTATTGGAACTGTCTACATCTTTGGCTAGGTTTGCTTATGACTTCTCCCCTTCAACCACTCTTAATTGGGAGTAGGTCATGAATTTTCTCAAGATTATGTTGACTCACTTGTCTCTCTAGAATGTTTATGTGGAGAGTGAAATTGAGTTGTGGGAACCTTTAGCAAACTGAGTGAAGCAGAGTCTTAAAAACCTTTGTATTTCCTTTTGAGTCATCCTAATCTATTTCACATGTTTGATTACTCTTTGGTCATATGGCCACATAGTAGATGCGACTAGCTGAATCAAAGTAAGTTTCTACCAATAAGGAAGAAAAATGATGAAGAGATTTGAGGTAGATGGTCAATGGTGCCAGCGTCTCTACCTTTTTATAAAGTGATCTTCGTAACTTCCCAATAGCATCTGCATTTTTGTAAGCACACCTTCAGTCTTCCCTTAAAAGTTTAAAAGACTTTGTGAAAGATTTAAACAAGGAAGATACATTCTTTTTTCACCTATCATAAGAAGGAGTAAAGCAAAGAAGAAAAGGAATACTCAGTGCCAGCTAGGATATGGGGAAAAAAAGGCAACACTTATGCAGAGCTGCTGGGAATGCAAATTAATGCAAAACTTTCCAGAAGTAAACTTGGCAACATGTATTTAAAAACTTTTAAAATGTGCATACTCTTTGAATTAAACATTTCACTTGCAGATATTTATCTCAAGGGGATAATTGAGCATGTGTGTAAAAAATAATGTACAGGGATGATGATTGTAGTATTTTATTTAATAATAAAATATTTAAAGGTAATAATCAGGGTGGGTTAAAGACACTGTGATACACATCTACAATGTGATTATATGCAGCATTAAAAAAGATGGTGTAGACACTAACATTTATTGAGCACTTGCTATGGTTTGCATGCATTATCTCAGTTAATAATTTAATGAGCTTTGTGAGTAGGTTGTATAACAACCATCCACAAGCATAGAGCAACTAGCCACAAGTGTGGAACCAAGCTCAAGCACTCAAGAAAGGAAGGAGAGGATGACACCTTGTCAATATCAGTGCAGAGGCAGTGTCCAGTTCAGACAACCTTACCCATGCTCCTTTTCCTCTTCCTCATCCATGCCCCACCCAAGACCCCTACCCTGTCCTTGCCTGGCACAAAACCCTTTCTCAGCCTGCACCCCTTCTTATGAAGTTCCTTCCCATCCAGTCTCCATTCTCTTCCCTCGAACTAATGCCCTTCTGTGCTCACCCTATAGCACAGGTATGGAAGATAGCCAAACACATAGAGATGCCCCTGCAAACGTGCATAGCCAAAAGATACTCTGAAACATCTATCACCTATTCAAGAAAGTGCAAGAGAGAAACAAGACCAACAGTATTTGTCTGTTTCCAGCAGCTGATGAAGACAATAAATCAAAATAAGAGAGCACAGCTTTGGGCAGAGCAGAACCCAGAGACACAGGAGAACTCCAGCGACCCAAATAGTGCTCTGTGTATAAAGAAGCCTGGAGACCTACAACTATCTGCAGTCTCCAGCAGAGCCTGTGGAGAAATGGCCCACCATGTAGAGACCAAATGTTAGTACCAACAGGATACACAGATGGTGATAGTTAAAATAAAATCAACAAGATGTGAAAAAAGAGATATGTATGTCTCTAAGAGTTCTCTGTGTGAAAGGAGGCAAGGAAGGGAAGAAGCAAGTCTGTGAGAAGGGAAGGACACAGTGTTTCTGCAAGGCTGGGGGTAGACCTGAAAGTCCACAGTTAGTAAGACTGGGAAATAAAGATGAGGTGAGGAGTGAGAACTGAAGACAAATTTCCTCCTTAACAGTTTATCCCATAGGCAGGAAGGAAAGGACTTGGAGATTCTGCATGTGTGTGTGGTGGTGGGGGCTTCAGATGAATTGAGATGTGTGTGGGGTGACAATGGAGCACTCCCCAAAAAGGCAAAGATATCACCTTCAGGCTACATACCTCATAGTGGTGTTTGTTCCATGTCACTCTATGATGTAAGAAATGAAAGACCCTCAGCAGGACCAAAATTTCATCCTACTGAAAGTCACCAATAGCATCCCTAAACACTAAAGTTATGATATTCCTAGGCCACAATTCTAACACTAATTAGAATAATTTCTTGCGAAGAAACTTGGGGTAGAGCACAGGTCTATCAAGTGTGGGGCAGTGGGAGGGCACAGGCAACAATTAGGAGCATTGTCTACAGATAATTTTTAATACAAGAGTAAAACCAAGTTAAAGCCAGTCTTGTTTTTATTATGACCTTCATCTTTCAGCATGTCTAAATAATGCTAGTCAGTACTGTCTCCAAAAACCTTTTTGTGGGTGGTAGTGGAAGGCTTGCAACATCAAGTATAGATAGTTGAATTGATCATGTTCCTTGAGTTGATTGTTCAGGACTCTCTGATATTTATTTGTTCATTTACTCTCATTTATCTCCACACCCCATTCCCATTCCCCTTTTGCTCACAGTTATTCTAATGAATTTTATGCATATCCTTTCCTTTGCTTAAGTGTCAATAAAATGCATATTGCAGTGTGTGGGCATATATTTTAAATTCATGTACTTGTTGTTACATGCCATTCGTTCTTACTATTTCACTTAGCAGTATTTTAAAGATCTATCCATGTTGCTATGTGTATGTCTAGTCTATTGTTTCTTTCCCTTGTAATTGGATATTTCAGAAACAATTCTTTTACTATGTAAACTTTAGAAAGATATTTGAATTTTTAATATTATGCAAAATATTTTATTAGGTTAATTAAATATATTTTAATTGCTTACCAAATGATATTTTAGTTTTTTAATTGAAATTCAACTTAACATATTGATAATACCAATGAAATAAACATTTCTTAAAATAATAATGAATTAAAGTAGTATAATCACTCATATATAGCTTTTTCATATTTTACTTAATTAAATTGGAATGAGTTTTATCTGTTGAATAATTATTATGTTTCAACTAACATTTTCTAAAAAAAAATAATAATAATTGAGCTTGAGGCAGATATTGGGCCTGATTAGTCAGAAAGGTTATCTGGTGATTCAGATTTTGTGAGAGGATAATAGCTAATTGATTAATTCCTCTTCATATCTATGGGGCATCAGGAGAATTTTAGTCCCTAGCTGAAGGACAAAGCTAACATACTTACTTTTGTGAATTTGAGGTAGAAAAATAGTGGCTTTCCTTATCCGATTCTAGTTCTCTTTGCAAAATGACTTGCACAAAGAACCTGCCTTAGGGCTCTGTGATTTGTACTAGTGAGAAGTCTACTCTCCAAGTGAGGAAGAACAATGAAATGCATCCCATTCCAGTGATATCAGTCACGATGCTTCTCTGTTTTGGGTGGACACTGTCATTATAGAGAGTCACCAGGCGTTTTAGGTGAGTCAGAGAAGTAGAAGGCCAACAGGGTGCTGATGTTTTGGAACATCAGTTGTAACTAATTTATAGCTGATAAAGTGTTTTAAAGTTTCTTCTTTTGGTTTCTGTGCAGGCAAAATCACATCAGAAAACAAAATAAGAAACAACAGCAAAACATCCTCCATATACAGACACACACACATGCGCACTCACACAAACTTCTCTAAATATCTGGGGAGAAAGGAAGGCACATATTATATGTGTGAGAGGAGATCTTCACCTCTGAGTGTCCGCAGTGCTGTGAACATGGAGTAATCTTGACACGATCAAGTAACTTGATTATATGTTTTTAGAAATTGGAAATAAAGCTACCACGGTTATAATCATTTGCTAGTTGGCAGGCTCTGTATGCTTAGATTTTCATATCACAATTTTTGTAAAGTAAGGCACTTTTACACTCCATAAAAGGAAAAAAAATCCCACCAAAACAGATACATTACTGAACCAGGTCTGTTTGTATCTGAATTCCCAAGTACCTGCTTTAGACAGCATATGCTACATGTCCATCACACATCCCCACACACACATGCATACACAGAGGGGGACTGAAGTATTGAGAACTGGTACAAATATTTAAATACTTATGTCAAAAAGCTTCAACGTTTGACCTTCAAGAAACAATTATCTTTAATTTTGAAAAGGGGATAATGCAAGTCAAGTAGTGTAAATCATAACAAAGCCACTGGCACATCAGGGGCCATAGATATTTGTTAGATTAAAATATGGCTCTGGCTTCTCCAAGCCCTTCAGTCAGGATTACTAAAGAAATTGTAGCTCCTTTGAAACTTTGCAAATCCCTGTTTCTTTAAGTTTGACACTGTAGACTATTACACATTTATATTTTAGTGCAAATTAGTTTTTCAAAGAATTGGGAGTATTAGTTATGTAAGAAACCTCAGAGATCATCCAGTTTCCCATTCTCATGTAACATATAAGAAAACTGAACCCCCAACAAAGGTTAGAGCTTACCCTAGGTCACACAGTGTATTAGAATCAGGTCTCAAGAGTAAATAGGTATCCACTGAGTAGATTTCCACATAAAAGTGGCCTAGTTCCGCCCAAGGAGACAAAGCCTGCATCCTCAAGGTGTTCTTAAGCTGTCCTGCTCACTCGTACAGCATCCTTCAAAATCAATTATTTATACATCAAAGACATCCCTGAATATCTATTATAGTGTGTGTACGTGTGTGTGTGTGTGTGTGTGTGTGTGTTATTTTATAGAGATCTAGGATGTTTTTGATGTGTGTTGGTGTGTGTGTGTGTGTTATATGTGTGTGCGAGGGACAAAGAGAAAAAGAGAATATTATAAAACTAGTTTTAATTGGTATTAAAATGTAGAGACAGTTAAATTCTAAAAACAAGGTGCCTCTGGCATTCTAAACTGCTCCAATCCATTGAGTCCATAAGTAGAACAAAAAATAAATGCATCGCTTCCATTAAAAACAAAAACTGTTTTTGTCACTGTGTAGATGAAATAATCAGATAAGTAAGACTATAGTTCACTTTTAAAAATACCTTATTTTACAATTACATAATTAACATATTCTCAGTGATGAAGATTCAGAAAAGTCACAAAAATAAATATAATAAAGATAATTTGTAATTTTATCACCTAGAGCCATTTTCTATTAATGTTTAGGTCTTTGCAGACTTTTTACAAAGTATATGAACACTTGCAAGTATGCTTTTACTTTTAGAGAAATTTGTCTCATATGATATACACATGTACCTTAATAACTTGTTTTTTTTTACATTTTAATATATCATAAACACATTTCCATATATGCTTTGCATCATCATTTATAATGGCTCTATAGTATTCCATAGAAGGGATATACCATGGTTTATTTAAACAATGCTCCATTGAAGGACATTAGCTTGTTTGTGTTTTTTCTTCTATCATAAACAATATTATAATAAATAACATTTTTTATACATCTGTGTCCAATTATCTGGTTAGAAGATGACTCCTTCCATAGGATAAATTACTAGAAGTGAAATTTATGGATGAAAGGTCCTCAATTAAAGGCTTTATAATCATATTAGATTGTCCTGCCAATATGTTATACCAATTCAGATATGTTATATCATCTTTTCTTTGCTCCAATGAAAAGTGAATGCATTGATTTTCCTATATACTTGCCAACTCTAAGCATTAGTTTTGAAACTCTCTCAATCTCATATGAAAAAAAAAACCTCTCATGGATATTTTCATAAGCATTTCTTTGGTTACCAATTAGGTGAAACAAATTTTCCTAAATGCATTTGTCATTGTAGTTTCTCTTATAGCCTTTGCCTATTTTGCTACATTATGTTTATCTTTTTCTTGTCTAACATTGATTGCATGCTTACTGTTGTCCTAGACATGGTGCAAAACTCCTTTATTATCTAATTTAAAACTTACAAAAACACCAGGGATAACTAGGCATTACTATTATATACAGTTTTATAGATGACAAACATAAAGTTATGCACTTTGTCCAAGCTCAGGTAGTTGGTAAGTGGCAGACGCATGATGCTAAACCTCCCTGTAACCTCCTCTACACAAGTGTTTGGAATTATTTTGTAGGCAGATCTTTTCCTTTCTGGTTTCTGGCTCAGGTGTTATACTTAAGGAAGCCTTTTTTTTTTTTTTCGCTGTGAAGCAGTAAGAACACCATCTGTTTAGAGCAAAAAGGCAGGTAATAAAGCAAGAGGTTGGAGGAAAGTGGAGGTTATTTGAAATGGCTGCTGCGGATGCCCTCTCATTTAGTCTGCACCTCACAGCTGCCAGTCTTGGTCTGAAGAGACCCACTTACATTTGCTGCCAATGAATGCTCCAGCTCCATTGATTCCTGACTTCTTTTATTAGCATTTCTACATATTCAAATATCTCTCGTCTTTAAAAAAAAAATCCTCTTTTCATGTCACATGCCTTCCAACCTTAGCCGTACCCTGATCGTCACCTTTCCAGTGAAACTTGCACCTTTTTGAACTTCCTCTCTTCCTATTTACATCTTAGCCACTTGTCTCTAGTTCTGCATTTGTCTGAAAATGTTCTTGACTGTTGTTTCGAGCAATGTTCAAAATGTTTCTCCAGTAAATGCCAAATTCAAAACCCATTCCTCAGTCTTCACCTTACACAGCTGACTGCTCTTTTATTTTTGGAAATCTTTCTTTTCTTGCATTCTGTGACTACACACTCTCCTGATTTTCCTCGCACATTGCAGATTGCTCCAAACTCTTCTTTGGTCTCCTCTGCTTCTGCTTTAATACTTACATGTCAGTATGTTCTAGGATTCTCTTGCATGCTCTCTTCTTGTCACAATGTACATCCCACTGCCTGGGTGGTCCTAAACACTCGCAGTGCTCAAATTACCAATGTTCTCATGAATTACAAAGTTGTACTTCCAGCCTAGATCAGCTTATAAACTTCAGAGCAACATATGCAACAGAATACCAGGTATCTCTACTCAGATGTTTTTCAGACACCCTAATCTCAAAATATTTAGCACAGAAATCATTTTTACCTTCAAATCTGCTCTTCTTCCATTTTCCCTCTTGTCAATCTACTTAATTTTTCAAAGTAGAAATCTAGGATCATTTTCAACTTCTTCTTTTACATCATCCTAACCCTTTTAAATATGTCTAAAATAATATCCATTTCTATTCAACTTTACCGCCTCTGTTTTAATCTTCACCTCTATAATCTCTTGTTGGGTTAGGGCAGGCTGGTAATTCTTGAATTCAATCTTTCTTCCTTCAAACCATTTTAACACTGCAATGAGTTAATATTCTAAAATGCAAGTCTGATCATGTCATTGCCCATTCTCTTCATGAAAAAGTCTAAGCCCCTAAATAAAACAGCAGGAACACCTCCAGAAGAGGACATAGCCATTAAAGAAATTATTTTAGTATTAATAACATAATTACTTACACTTATAAGAAGTGACTACTGGGGCATGATAGGATCTAATCCAGGGTGTATCAGCCTTGGTACTATTGGTATTTTGAGTCAGATAATTCTTTGTTACAGAGGGCAGTCTTGCGCATTGTAGGGTGTTTAACAGCATCCCTTAGCCACTACTCATTAGATGCCTGTAGCACCTCCCACTCAGTTGTGATAACTGAAAATATTTTCAGACATTGCCAAATGTCCCCTGGGGGCAAAAATCAATCTCAATCGATAATCACTGTTCTAGACAAAGGTTATCATTAATTAATTGATTGACTTATCAGTCAAATATCTCTCAAATATCTCTCAGGCATGTCTTTTTTTCTGTGAACTCAAAACCCATGCACACACTGTTTCCTTTGCCTAGAACACTTAATTCTCTCCTTGGTTGAACCACCCTGTCTCAACTTCTCACTCTGAGGTAGATGTTCCTCTTTATTCTCATAACACCCAGACCATTTTCCCATCTGACACAAATCACACTTTATGATAATTTTACTGCTAACTTGTCTGAATCTCTACTAGTGCCTAAGCTCCGTTAAGATAGCACTTGTCTTTTTTCTCATTGTATGCAAAAAGTTCAGACTTTTATTTGTTACAAAAAAAAAGCTGATCAAATTATACTTGTTAAATTGATGATTGAATGGATCGAATGAATGAAAGAATGTTTTAGATAGGCCAAGAAGGAATGAGTGGTCAGCCAGGATTGAATAACAACAATTAATTATACTTATTTGTCACTACCACTTTGATTAGACACCAAATGTCAACATGTAAAGTCACCTCTGAAGCGCTAGGCGAAGTGGTCAATGGACATCCCCAACTCTCCCCAATAGCTAATTATTGATTCATCTATTTCCTTTTCTCAATTTCTGACTTCCATGAATCCTTGTTTCTCATCACAGTGTGAAGACAGGAAATAGTAAAAGAATTGGAAATTTCCTGATACAGTCTAGCTTCTAAATTATTTGGTATTTTAGAAAGCTATTTTTTTTTTTTTTTTGCAGCAACGTCAAAATACTTCTACATAAAAAAGCCGGGAGCAGCCTGGTGAAACCTTGAGGGCTGGTCCTCCCAATAGGACCCCAGCCCAGCAGAGCTACAGGGGCAGAAATCCCCACCTAGATTTACAAGGGTTACGCTGCTGTGCCAGTAGGCCCAGAAGGTGGGAAATCCAGCTAAGGAGGATTATTGAGGATTATTCTCAAGACTTAAGATCTAACAAAATTTGTCTTGCTAGGTTTTGGACTTGCTTGTGTTCTGTCACTCTTTTTTTCCTTCTGATTTCTCCCTTTTGTAATGGGAATGTCTATCCAATGCCTATCCCACCACTGTATTTTGGAAACACATAACTTGTCTGGTTTCACAGGTTCACAGCTTGATAGGAATTTTGTCTCAGGATGGGATATACCTTGAATCTCACTGATTTCACTATATTTGGGTGAGACTTTGAACTTTAGACTTTATAGTTGATGCTGGAATGAATTAAGACTCTGTGGGCTGTTGGAATGGAATGAATGTATTTTGCATGTGAGAAGGACATAAATTTGGAGTGGGGGCAAAGACAGGATGTCATGGACTAAACTGTGTTCCCCAAATTCATATGTTGAAGCTCTAGCCCCCAATATGATGCTATTTGGAGATGGGGCCTTTGGGAATTGATTAAATTTAGATGAGATCATAAGAGTACAGTTCTTAGTAGCTCTATAAGAGAAGAAATCTTCCTGTTCTCCTCTCTCCTCTCCTCTCCTCTCCTCTCCTCTTTCTTTTCTTTTCTTTTCTTTTTTCTGTTGTGCCCTTTCAGGTCTTTGCTGCATTGACGTGGAGACTTAGTTGCCTGGGAATGTGTTGCTGGCTTCTCTCTCTCTCTCTCTCTCTCTCTCTCTCCATGTGAATGCACCAAGGAAAGGCCATGTGAGCACATGGCCCTGCAGAAGGCAGCCATCTGCAAGACAGGAAGGTGGTTCTAACTAGAACCTGACCGACTGGCAGTTGATCTTGGACATTCAGCCTCCAGAACTCTGAGAAAATAAATGTCTGTTTTTTAAGTCTATGGTATTTTGGTTTGGCGCCCCAAACTGACTAAGACAAATCTACATCAAGGACATTGGCTTCTTCTCAAAAGTCTGTCATGGTCCCTGGTGATGTCCTTTAATCTAAGCTTTAATGTAAACTCAGTATTATTTCCTATGCAAACCAGCTCCCACTCCTCAGGGTCCTAATTCTGTCAGTGACAGCACTATTTTCCAAAGTACCTGAGATTGAATGTATAGTTATGTCTACCTCATCTCTCAGAAATCCCACAACTCATTTTCCCTTTAAAATGTTACATATTTTGACTTTTTTTTGTGCTGATATGCACAGAGGTCCAAGATATATTATTGTATTTCATCAATTCTAAGAGGCACTACTATTTTATGTATCACTACGAAAGTAAAAACACTGAGAATTAAGCTATGATGCAACATTAATTGTAAAATGCATCCCAATTACAGAGATGTTACAAATGTGAAAAATTTGCATCAAAGAATCAGTAAAATGATGTAAGTGGAAAAATCAAGGACACTACACTATGTAGAGCATGATATCTATATCAATCAGATCTCAACAGGAAATTGATGATCCACCAAAATTAGGATAATGCGAAGAGGGTTTATTTATAAGGCAGTTAAATACAAGATGCAGGTGGGTCATAGGGTAACCACAAGGAATAGTGTAGGAACTTGCATCTAGTAGCAGCAGAGCTGCTGCCACTCCTGATGAGAGGGCCACAGTGATGGGAAAAGGGAAACATTAGCAGGATTAGGAAGGAGAGTGGGTTATGTGGAGCAGGTTGTATTGAGAGTAGTTTCTTCAGTGGAGGGATACAGCAAGTTTAAAGCACCTCTGTGAGGATGGAGCAGAGAGATAACTGTTACTGTATAACCTGCCTCAGTTTAATCTTCTGCCAGAGTCTTCCATTGGATAAATCCAATTGGAAGCCAGAAAGCAAGAGACCTTGGATGATGTAATTCATACATTTTAGTTTGCTTAGGAAAAGAGCAGGCGAACTTGGATGGAAAATAGATATGTAGGGACAAGAGATTTCTTGTAAATATCGCTCTGTGTAGAATGAAAAGAAAGCATATATTTGTATACAAACATATTTACGTTTTTGTTCTGGAGGAAAACAAAATTGTTAACAGTGATTATACAGGGCATATGGGATTCAGAGGACTAGGATTGGGAACTTTTTATATCTATTCCGTCTGGGCTGTATGAGGAATTTATAATAAATACTTATTGCTTTTATAGTAAAAATAACTAATAAAAAGTACACCCATAGTTATACATTTTCCTCTGTTTCCAGTGCCATGACCCTATTCTAGAAGTTAATGTCATCATTACAGTTATTAACACTGTCTGGAATCTCCATTTTAAAGTTTTTTTTTTCCTAATTAATCTTGAATATGAGTACCAGAAGTGTGTTTATTCATTCACTCATTAATTAAAATGTTATTATTGAGTAGCTAGTATATTTGGAGTATTATTCTAGAAGCAGAGGATCGTCTGGTTAAGTAAAAGGAGACTTATTCTCTGTTTCATACAGTCCAGTTGGAAATATAGATCTTAATTTTTTCAAGTCACATGAACAAACATACAATTTTAACTTTGATGATGATAAGGGAAATATTCCAAAGGAAGTAATAATCAAGCTAAAATCTGAAAAAAAAATGAGTAGGGGTTACATAGGAAACTTGGAGAGGGAATATTTTTCCATACAGGGAATAACATATATAATTCTCTGTGATGTAAGTGCAGCTGACTTTTTTTTTTTTCCTTAAGAAAGCTGTGTGGCTTAAGCATTGACTTGACAAAGAGCTTGCTGAGAGTTTTCAGAATGATATGGTGAGGAACCAGTTTTACAGTCAATTCCAAAGATTTAATAAATTGAAGTATCTCAAAATCAATGGGAATTCTTTGAAATTTTTCTTAAACTTGAATTTCATTGTAATGGTGGTTCAGTATTACCTTCCTAAATCTTTCTAGATAACATTTATACTTATGGCTCCTTTCCAATTACCTATAATCTGGCTCCATTGACATATGGAAATAGATGGATCACTGGTCTCCTATATACCTTTGTCTTTATTCAACACATATTGAGTATCCACTGTGTGCCAGGCACTGTTTAGCCACTTAGGATACACCAGTGAACGAAACAAAGATCTCTGCCTTCATGGTGCTTGCATTCTACCATTCTTGAGTCAGTTTTATGTGCATACTGCTCCATAAGTATACAATAATAACCTTTGTGACTTGAGAATATGAAAGCCAACAATGACTGTAAAGGTTTCTAGTTGTACGAGACAGGAATTTTGTTGTATATAACTAAGTTCTGCCTTAGCTGGCTTAAGAAAAGGGAAAATAATTTATTGTAAGGATAGTGGGACATCTTATAGAACCAGCAACTGTCTCTCTCTTACTCTTGTTTTTGCTATATTCCTTGCTTGACTGATTCCTCAGTCTTGATAAAGAATAGCTCTTTCTTCTTTGCACAACAATTGGGGCTTATACCTCTTATTTTTCCAGAGTCCAATTATGCTGAGACTGGAATTTCATAATTCTAGTTCAGATTCACGGGACATTGGTTCTCATTTTTGGTTCTGGCACTCAAATCTGGAACGAATTTATGGTAAAAGAAGATGGCATGATAATGTGGAAACATGGCCTCACCCTTGTATACTGGAGAAGGGAATGAGGGGCAGAGAGAAGCAGGAATTTTCAGAAAACAAGAGATTTAGGAATGATTCATCAGATAAATATTTGTCTACTGTACTAATCTAGCCACTTCTCTAGATGTGAGAAAATTGGGTTCTAGAGAAGGACAGGAATTCACTAAGGGGATAAGAGTGAAGCTGAGTAGTAGTCTCTTCTCAGTCTTCCTGCCTGTGTTTACTCATTTTGTTCCCCTCATCTGAAATTCCTTTTATATTCTTTACTATGACTTTAAAAGTCAGTCCCCTTAAAATTATT
>NW_006443567.1:100379-107220 GCF_000325575.1 Pteropus alecto
CTTTCCCTTCTCTGAAGTTTTACAAGTCTGAAAATTTCACAATTTAGCACACCTACAGAGTCAGGTTACATAGATTTATTTTCTAGATCTTTGGTTTACTGTTCACTTTGGTCTCACTTTCATAATTTTAACCTCCATTTCCATATAATCTTGTAAAATGCTACAGTCTGCAAGAGTAAGACTGATTTTTATAGTGTTTATTGGTTGCATCATAGGTTGACTGATTCCAAATGATACTTACTGTTGCACTTTAATTTTATTAGTAACATGTAAATATTTCAAGACACGTATTTCAGGATAGCACAAACATTTTTGGAGTTAGGCACTTCTGGTTCCAGCCTATATTGCTTGTGTGATCTTGTGCAAGTTACTTGGCCTCTCTACCATCCCTCTATCATTACCTATTTCAAAGGATTATTTTGAAAGACTGAAAAATACATTAATTTATTCCTTCATTCTACAAATATTTAAGTGCTAACTATGTACCAGGTACTCCTCTAAGTCCCAGGAATGATGCAATAAACAAAAACAGGCAAAAGTCCCTAACTTCAAGTTCTTTGCACGTAACTTGGTTCGTAATGCAATCTCAACAAGCAAAGCTTCTTATTCCCCTCTAGAAAAGTTGTCTGCAGCTACAGAATCTTATTTCTTAATATTTTAAAGAATAGAGCCTTTATAAACATGGGTTTCTTGTCCTGTTTGGAATATATTAATCATATATATATATATTTTGGTATTTCATGTATATAGACTAAACTTACATTCACGGGATGTCATCTAGGTGTCATACATCTTTCCATGTACATTTTTGCATTTATTTTCTCACAATTAACTTTGATTTCACAAATGATATATCTGCACTGAATAAATTTTAAAATGCAAAGGAAATTACAGAAGAAAATAAAATATATCTGTTCTCTCACTATGAAGACATACTACACTATGAAGAGATGCTAGTCCTGGCATTTGGTGTATGTTTTCATCATCTTTTGAATTGTATCCATATTGAGCTTCATATTATCACTACCCCTTCTCTACTATGCTTCTGTTTTAAAATGTCATTAACATTTCTTACATATTTAGGTTTTGGTAATAAAAGCATAACTGACTCTGTGTCTGCAAAAACACATTCTCACTGCATTGACCTGTCTCTGACTTCTTCATAATCAACAGCTCTTTGTTTTTATATGATGTTTAGTATTTGAGATTTGAACAGATATTGATAATTTGATTAACATGAATATCCACATACAGAATGAAACACAGATCCTTTTATTTATAAGGGGAAAGCAGGAAATGACTTTATGAAATGTAAGTCTAGCTTACTGACTATTTAGTAATTAATGACTAGTAAATTAAGCCAAAATACTGGATAATTTCAAATAAAAAATAGCATACTTGATAGTACGTGAGTATAACATATAAGCTTATCCAATTCAAAACCAGTCTCATTTTGTTAACTTTCTATATTGAGTGTAACTTACTTGGTTTTAACAGTCTCAGTACCAGCTTATTTTAATTCTTTATCCCCCAAATTGTCAAACATATACAAAATTAGAATAGATTATATTACTATAATGAACCCCCATGTATCCATTAACCAGTTTCAACAATTTCCAATATTTTACCTTGTTCTGTCACCTAGTCTTCCCACATATTTTTGTAGGAGTATTTTAGTTTAAATCCCACACATCATATCATTTAACTTATAAATACTTCCATATGCATCTTAAGGACATTTTTTTTGGTATATCTGTTATATCATTATCACCTCTAACAAAATTATAATTACTTAAATCACCTAACACTCAGTCTATGTTTATATTCCCATGATTGCCTCAAAATATCTTTGTACAGTTGGTTTGTATTTGATTGGTTTGCCTCTTAAATTTTATTTATTGTGAAATAGTCCTCAAATCTCTTATATAATTTATTAGAGAAAATAAGTAAATAAGTCCTTTGTCCTGTAAAATGGCCCACATTCTGTATTTGGCTGATATTTTGTGGGATGTGGAGCTTATATTTTCTGCAAACTATGAGTTAGGTCTGGAGGCATGATTACATTCAGGTTAAATTGTATTTTACATAAGAGTAGTTCATATGAAGTTTTGTGTACTTTATCTTGTAAGAAAAGACATAATATTTGGTTTATCATATAATATCCCATTTTTAGTGATGTCAAGATTCATTAGTGCTTTCAAGTATTTCAGCCTCCAACATGTAGTTCCCATCAATATTTCATCCGGTGGTTTTAACAACAATGATGATAATGGATTCGCTCCATTACGATATTTAATGCTGCAAAGTGTTTTTTCCCAATACCGTTTTTCATTCTACCTTTATTAGAACCCTTCTATAAAAAATGAGTGTCTTGCTTTCTCCTGAACCTTCATCCAAAATGGCAGTGTGTAGTGTCAGATTCTGGTGCTGAAGACCAATGCTGGACCTTGAAATTGGGAGTTGCGGGTGCAGCAACTCAAGGAGGAATGTCAGTCTCTTATCCAGTATGTGGAGAACAACAAGAATATAGACATTAATTGCTTCTGACTAGAGTCCAACAAGGAAGAGACTCGGTGGTTTGGAAAATGCTGGTACCATCTCTTCAAATATAAATTTGACATCGAGTTTGACATTACTATCACATATCCCACTACTGCTCCAGAAATTGCAGTTCCTGAAGTGGATGGAAAAACAACAAAGATGTACAGGAGTGGCAAAATATGTCTGACTGATCACTTTAAGTCTTTGTGGGCCAGGAACATGCCCGAGTTTGGACTAGCTCATCTTATGGCTCTGGGGCTGGGTTCATGGCTGGCAGTGGAAATCCCCAATCTAATTCAGAAAGGCATGATTCAGCATAAAGAGAAATGCAGCCACTGAAGGATCAAGCCACTGAGGCTGGGCAGAGGGACCATGGATAGGCTATATTCCTGTTTTTCTGTACATCTCTTCTTGTTCATTTGATTGCTTCACTCATACCTTTTCACCCACAACAGTTACTAAGTAGCTGCAGCAGTACTGTGTCCAGCATTGCTGGGATGGAAAAAAAAAAAAAGAACATCATTGCTACTGAATTTCTAAGTTAGGCTACGCAGGGAGGGGAAAGGCTGGGACTTTGGAAAACGGAAAGGCAATTTATATCCCTTCCCCAGGTGGAGCAATGTGAGATCCTGAAAGGATAGGGGATGGTTGAAAGTGAGTACATAGTCTTTTTGGTTTTTGGAAATAACTCACCAATAAAAGCTGCTTCCTCTAGTAAAAAAAAAAAAAAAGAAAAGAAAAGAAAAGAAAATGTCTTTCTTCAACTATTTGGTTACCCTGAGGTATAGTTGCATAAGAAAGGCACAGTAAATGTTTACTTCTTTCCCTTCATCAATTTTCATGGGAATGAGATGGTGTCTACAACCATCTCTTTCTAATGGTGTCAAATAAGTTACTGTTTAGTATTATTATGAACTCAAAGATGTTTATATATTCGATGTATATCAATCCAATGCACTTATCTTTCTTGATGATTAAGTTGTCCCATCATGGATCAGTGGAAACTCATGGGAGTTGGCTTATGTGGGCAACTGAGTCTTAGCTCTAATAATCAGGTAGAGTCTGACAAACTTAGGTATCACTATTTAATTGCACTCAAAGGGGCTTTTTGACTCAGGACTTTATGAAGATTACAAAAGTATCAGTTCAGAATGGCTAATGCCATTCTGGAATGAGAAACATAAGAGGTAGAGGGAGTTCTCATTCTCATTCCCTGGTTCTTTCTCAGTAAGGAATTGTCGATGACCCTTAATCAGTATGGCAAAGGGAAGAGTTACGGTTTCATATGGGCCCTAGTCTGTGGATCCTATTGCTCCTGCCCTACTCATACTTAGTAATGAAGGTTTCAGGGACATTATTGCTAAATTTGAGTAGTGCTTATGTATTGACTCAGAATAGAGTTCTCTTAGTTTGAGTTTTTATCAGTTGTACAAAAGGCTTAATTCCATCTGTGAAACTATGCTGCTGCAGCTCTGTATTTCAAACCAGAATATTATGTAACCATATTTGCACTTTTTGGTGGTTCCACTACTCTCTGTGTGACTAGAGTTCTTTGGGTCTTTGCAATTGGAGGCAATTTTTATATCCTTTTAGTGGGAAAAGTCACTTTCAATATCAGCTTCATCTGAAGAGATTTTCTGAGTTTTCATGGAAGCATAATGCAATCGCTTCCTGTCATCAATTATTTGTCATTAATTAATTTATGATCCATAAGTGTATAGATTGCAAGTTCACACAATCTTGTATCTGTATTTAGATCATCTATGTACATACAATTTAACTATAAAATTAACTCACTTCATCTGAATTCATTCCTAATATATATTTTTTTCTTTAACATGAAAGTGTCAACACCAGGAGTTTAAAAAGTAGGGGCATGGACCAAATCCAGTCCACCTGATTTTGTAAATAAAGTTCTATCAGAACACTGCATGTTCATCCATTTATATACTGTCCATGGCTGTTTGGATGCTATAAGGGAAAAGTCGAATATTTGTAATGGAAATGTGTGACCTGCAAAGCTGAACATATTTACTATCTGGACATTTGTAGAAAACATTTTCAAATCTCTGGGCAAGAATAATGAAATTTCCTCTGTGTATATTCATAATGACATTTTTCTTAGGAAGCTGCTGTGGAAATATCATTTGCTAATAAAGAAAAGGAAAGTTATTTTCCTCAAATACAATTTTTACAGTGTTGGTTAGGAAGAAAAAAGTTTTTTGTTTGTTTTGTTTGCTGTTCTATCCACATTTCATTGTAGGAGATCAAGAAATATTTGTTGAGTAAATGAATACATGGTAGATATAGTTTAACGTCTTTAGTAATTAACCAAACAAAAGAAACCTACATTAGATTCCTATTTCTATAGCTGTGGTGATTGTACGACTATTATGGGAAGACTACACAACTGATCACAAACTAAGCAGCCAAACAAATATTAATTTTTTATATACAACTCTTTGAGATATCACTTATTAAATTCTAACTTGCTTACAATGAAGAACAGTTGAGGTTAGGAATCCATTTTCCTTGTTTATACTACTGGGGAAAAGTGACTTTTCTGAAACATACTACTTGCATCTCTAATCATGAAGAATAAAATCCGAGTCTACCTTCTGTAACCCATTTTTACTGTGAACTCTAAAAGAGAGTGTTTATGAATTGATTCCCATTCATCCTGTTTGACAGACATTACAGCTAATAAGGTTGTTGGTTGTGTTGAGATTCCTAAGATTTATTTATTTATTTTTTTATATAAGGAACCTTATATAAGCTCAAAAGAGCAGTTTGTTATTTGGCTCTGATAGTTCAGAGAATTTAGACCTATTCAAGGATCTGAATTGTAGGATTTGGCTAGTTTAGTTCATGCAAAGTAGCATTTCTGAATTTTCTTTAGGAACCTTCCTATGAAGGTAATTAGAAAGGGGATAGCTTCATTTCCTGTGAAATTATCCTTCTATCCACATGGTGAAAGATTTTTGAAACATATTGTTTTACATATTTTGTCTAATATACCTTTGTTCAATTCAGTCATTTTGCACTTCCTGTGAGAATTCATCAGTTTATTTTCAGTGAAATCTGAGGCACGTATTAAGTGGTTACCTGATGAAAGTTGGGTTTAATTCATGGGTTAATCCACCATCTTGAGCCAAAGAATCTTTGAAAATCTTCACATGGTGAGTCTTCAATAATTTTTGCATTATGTTAAACAGATGCCATTCAAATCTGATCCTGTAGGTGGTCTTTGACTAGCTTCTAGCTGTAATGACCTTTAATCAACTTGACCACTTGTCTCCCACTTAACTGGCTCATCTCTGAAGAAATGTTTTTGTTTTTGTTTTGTCTTTTAAACACTTTTCAGTGCTTATTAATTTATACACAGGTATTGTTATGGGCCTCAGTATTTACTCAGTGTGAAGTTACCAGTTTTCATGTATATAATATAGAATGCGGAGATTGAGTGCACAGGTTTTGAAGATTTGTGACATTTGACTAGTCTTTTAACCTCTGTTAAGTCTCATTTTCCCAATTTGTAAAATAGGGAGGGTGTAACAACAGTAACAAACTCACAGCATAGGTAAGAGGATTAAACAAGTTAATACAAGTTAAAAGAATCACTTGGCACACAGAAATCACTTGATTAGTGTTGTCTATTATTAATATTACCATGCTACCTAAATATCTATTGGCTTAATAGCCTACCTATAAACGAACAACAAACTCAGCCCCCTCATCCAAAATATACCTCATTTATTCCTGGAAGTTCTCAAATAAAGATGTCTTACATGTAATCACAACCAAGTTTGACTATCTGGCAGCTGTAGTCACTACATAGCATTCACCACGATCTTGCTTTGTTGTTCTGTTTCCTACTTGTTCACATCCACTACTAGAAAAGTCTCCTACAGAAATTTACTGATAACACTACCTTACCTGGTCATATCTATGTCCCTATCAAGCGTTGTCATCTCAAGAAACTCCCATAGAATAAAATCTGCAAGGTGCTCGAGTATTGCTGGGTCTTACACTGGATACTTTGTGGATGGAGATAAACTCATTTTTTTGACCTGATCCCTGGAGGAACTCTGTGCCCAGATTCTCACAAATTACCTCCTGAGTTATTGCTTTTTAGCAATAATTTATATTTACAGCTTAAGATAGTCTAAGTGTCTGCCTGTTAAATGCTCTCTTTTAAAATGTGCTAAAGCAGCTCAACAAAGTTTGATCTACCTGCTGAGTTTCTTGTTTATATCTTATAGATATGATCCATTGGAAAGCAGGTTCTATTTCACTTTTA
>NW_006443567.1:107233-107471 GCF_000325575.1 Pteropus alecto
AAGAAGGAGGAATATGTTGCTTAGGAAGATGCCTATCTCTCTGTGAGAATCTGGAGGAAATTTATTTGTTAGATGGAGATCAGTATATGGCCAGAGTGTATCTCTTCAACACACATAGATGTTAGGTCAGAATTAACCTTGACCATTGTCTGCTTCCAGACCTAGAAGAAGCCATGTTGACACGAACTGATCTTGAGAAGGCCTGCCAACTGAGTTGAACTAATCCACTATATTACAA
>NW_006443567.1:107499-118507 GCF_000325575.1 Pteropus alecto
TGCCTAACTACGACTCACCACTGCCTATAAGACTCTGGAAGTTTGACATGTAGAGATGTTGACAGAACTCATTCCAGTTAATAAACGAGTAGGTGGGACTGTTTATGCCCACGAATGAGCAAGTGGTATAATTGCTTCACCTTTACGGGGAATCAGCAGCTTGAAGAAGGGAGATCAAACTAAACATTCAGTAAAGAATTGAAACAGATTTAGTGAAGAAAGGATGAAACACATTAAGGCAAATTCTAGATTAGAATTGAAAAGATACCACAAAAGTATAAATATAAAGATTTCTTGAATAAATGCTTGTTAAAATAAAAATTCAGTTAGAATTAAAGTAAAACAATAAATATAGTTGATCTAGAAGATCAACTGAAAGAGATATTCTGCAATACAGAACAAAAGTATGAAAACATGAGTGAATGAGGGAAAAGTTAAAATAAATAGAAGACAGAGCCAGACAGTCTAATATATGATAATAGGAGTGATAGAAGGAGAGGAAATAACTGAAGGAGAAACTATAGAAGAAAAGCATCCTCAAGCTGAATCAAAGCTTGAATTTTCAGGTCAAAAGGACACAGCAAAAGCCAGCAGAGTAAAAAACAACAACAACAACAAAAAAACAAACAAACCAAAAAACCCACATTTAACCATTTAGCCATATACAAGCGAGATTTCCAAACTTCAAATATAAAGAAAACACTTTTTAAAAGTAACAAGGAAATTATGAGGTATTTCAAACTTATGGAAAATTGTGGAAAATAATTTAACCTGTTTACTCACCATCTATATTGAACAAACGTTAACATTTTGCTTTATGCTTCAAATATTTTTTAAACTAATATATAAATTTCACATAACTAAAATTCCTCTTACCATTCTATTTCTCTTTCTCTCTCTGCAGAGGTGGACATTTTTTCTGAGTTGATATTCATCTTTTCCATTTATTTAAAAATATTTTACTATATATGTAGGTGTTTATAAATAATAGAGTGTTGTTACATATTTTTAAATGGACAAAAATGTCATACATTACATATTACATTGTGTCTTATTTTTTAACTCAATATGTTTTGAAGGATTTATCCAGGTTGAAATATAGATAGATGATAGACAGATAGAGAGATACATACATACATACATACATACATACATACGTACATACATACATGCATACATACATATCTAGTTCATTTTTTTAACTGTAATCGATTGTGGATACCCCTTAAGACAAGGTCTCCTTGTAGAAGATTTAAAACTATTAAATGTTAATTTCTTAAATTAATATATAAATTTAGTACAATCATAATTAGAATTTATTTGGGGAAATTTATAAAACAGTCATAAACATATGATTATATATGTCCTTAAATAGCCAATAAAAAGGGAAATAAATATAATTGCTTTAATAGATAATAGATACAAGAACATAGCATAGAGGTCTATAATGAAATAAATATGGTTTTGGTAAAATAATAAAAGTTGTTATTAGAACATACTAGGAGTACAGAAATGTATATTAATATATGTAAGATTTTAATATATTAAAGTTGTAGGTAGTTCAATTCTGTCAGAGTATAATTAATTGCTTAACAATCTTGGCATAATTGGCAATTGATCTGGAAGATATTACAAATGAAGTGCCATCTTATAGTATACCCCAAAATAAATTCTAATGTATTAAATATATGCAATTAAAATTTTTGTAAGAAAATAAATGAGATTAATTGTATAATTTGGGATTCATAGAAACTTCTTAAATAAGACTGAAAACTCAAAGGCTATAAAACAAAAAAACATATTTGACAATAAAATTAGAAATTTTGATTGCAGCAGCACCACAAACAAAATTCACAGATGAATGATTGAAATGGAAACAAATATTAGCAATACACAGAGAGCTCTTATAAAAGCGATATGGAAAAGTTAATCCAAAAGAAAATGGGCAAAAATGATTAATATACATTTCACAAAAGAGCAAATCCAAATAAATATGAAGAGATGATCAAATTTTACTTATAGTTAGGAAATTTAAATCAAAGTAACAAATAAATGTCATTCTATACCCATTAGATCGTTGGTCCCAACCTTTTTGGCACCAAGAACTAGTGCTCCTATGATAATCTAATGCCTGATGATCTGAGGTGGAGATGAGGCGATGATGCCGATGCTGGGGAGCAGCTGCAAATACAGATGAAGCTTTGCTCACTGGCTGACCACTCATCTGTTATGCGGCCGGTACCAGTCCGTGGCCCAGGGGTTGGGGACCCCTGCATTAGATGAATAATATTAAAAAGATTAGGCATATTAAAGGATAATACCATTTTTTAAATCAACGACCAACAAATTCACAAGGTTATTATGTGTTTCTCATTGCCCCAGATTTATAAGGAATCTAAGTACACTCTATGTGTACATTATATACTTCAAGTCTTGGACAGTCACATAATAAGTATTCTGAGTAATTAACATATGATAAAATATTCAATTTCACCAGTAATCCAATAAAAAGACACAAAAATTAAACAATAGTTGCATTTACCCTTTTCATGTCTCATGCTTTTTTCTGTCTACTTGTTTTACCCCGATTATGTCTGCTATTGCCTGGCTGCTAACAAAAGTATACACTTAAACAAAATACCAGGTTCTAGGAATATAATATTGCTCAGGAAAACTTATGTGTAGCCAGATTCATATTCTTTATTTCTAAATTTTCTGAATGTGAGCCTGGCGCTGTGATGATTTGAAAAAGGGAGACACATGAGAGATAGGAAGTTGAATTATTACAACTTTTGAAATAGTACTAAAGGACTTACACATTTCCAGTGGAAATAAGCTACAAATGCAGCAGAGGGTAATCCATCTCTACACATGCCCTTGCACTACAAACCTTTGACTAAGACCTAGAGGAATAAGAAATTTGGAAAGACAAACATTTTTTTAATGCCTACAGCACCTGGTATTCCTATGGGGTCTCTCATCCAAGTACTAACGAGGCCTGACCCTGCTAAGCTTATGAGATCAGACGAGATCAGGCACATTCAGGGTGGCATGACCATAGACAGGACAAACATTTTTAACTTTAATTTTTTTGGACTTTTAATTCAAGAAGATTTCATTTTTTGTTCTTTAATTTCTCCCTGGAAAAGAAATAATCGAAGGGGGTACAGAGTGTTCAAACTTGGGTCATCTTTTATGTTGTAATTATTTGGGCTAATTGCATAATCTCTGGTGAGCTATGTTAAACAATGCAGATGGGCATAATTTGAAATAGAAAATAGAATAAAGATAAAATACTCTGCCCTAGAGTACAATGCAGCCTTGAAGTTAATTTTATTAATGTCTAATTTTGACCCACTTTATGGTCTTCTGAGGACAAAGATTTGAACTCTCTTCACAGCAGGTCCCAGGAAGATCCATAAAATAGAAGGGGTTGATGCTAGGGATGCAAGGATGAGCTACCTCATCAGAGTTGGAGCAGTAGTTCCCTGATATATTACTAATTTACTTTCCCAAGGGTAATGGCCACACCATATGCTTCATTACTAAGCTCAATCGGTTAAGACAGTGGTTTTCATCCCTAGCTGCACATTAGAATTATCCGTGGAGTGTTTAAAATACTTAAGCTTTACCCTAGAACGATTAAATCAGAATTTCTGAGGTCAGGGTCTAGCATTATTAAAAAGCTCCTGGGTATTTTCAGTGTTCATTTGTCTTGGGTTAAGTTCCCCAGAAAACAAGCTCTGTGACAGAGATTTGCAAATAGGAAGTTTATTGGCAAGTGCTCTCAGCAACAACATCTATAATATAGTGAACAAAGAGGGATTAAGCAGATGAGGTTGGACTTTAGCAGTTATAACAGAGGTCCCTGCCACAGTCAATGCCACAGGGAGGTCTAAAGCTGAGACAGCCCTCCATATTTGTCTCAAATTGAGGCAAAGTAGCTGAACACCTTTATACTCTTACATACACCCAACCTTGGATTTTGGCTACCCTCTAGGAATGAGTGTGACGTTGGGAATGGAAGCCCTTTCTACTAAATGGAATTTCCAAGAGGCACTTAGCTTTAATCTGTCAGCAGCCAACACTACACATATAGTAATTCCAGAGACCATAGCACTTTCCAGAAGGGTAAAGCATTGAAATTAATCTTTCTGGCCCATCTCTAAAACTCATAGCTCAGGCCTCCCCACCATAGGAAGAGCTATGTTTCTGATTGATGAAAACAGGGAAATCCTAATATCCAGCGAGCTGTGTTAATCAGTGATGAAGTCACTGGGGAAAATTCAAGCATCATAGGTATTTCTGCCCCTCCTTCTTTCACCTGAGACATGGATGTCCTCAAAAAGTATGTACTTTGCTTCCTATCTACCATGTGGTAATGCGGCCTGCTATAGGAGTTGATCTACACCCTGAAGTCACAGTCCATCTTTTGTGCATGTATATGACTGGCTCTGTAAGTTCATTTCAGGAAAAGAGGACTTTGATGCATTGTCTAATATGCCTTTAATTGCATTCAAGTTGCTGTATTGTGACTCCATTCATATTTGTATTCTTGTGATGATTCTCAATTGCTTACAAGCTAAAGAGGTGGGAAAAAAGTGTTCCTAAACCTTTTTCTTTTTCAAAAATTTTAAGTAAGTAAATAACATATATACAAGAAACAGAAAGAAATATTTAAAAATTTAGTGAATGAATAGTCAAGACAATTTGGAGTGGAGGGCAGTAAAGTAAAAAAAAAATAATCTACCATGTAAAATGATGAAGAAAAAGAATATGTGGAAATTAGTTTTTATGGTATAGAGCCACATAAACAAAAATAGGGAGAGGGAGGGAAGAGAAAGAGGAGGATGGGGTAGGGAAAATGCTGTGTTCAATTATATGCTTACAAAATATAAAATCTAACTGAAATGGAAAGTTTTCTCAAAATATATAGTTAAAAATTCTTAAAAGGTAGAAAATACTAATACATCGATAGCTGTGGAAGAAAGTTAAAAGTCAACAACTGACACCAACAAACTGACACCAAAAATTTCTAGAAATCATAGAAAAATACATAAAATTACTCAATTTATTTAAAAATAATAATACAAAATTGATATCAAATCCTTTTAGAGAAGCAAAAAAAAAACCCTTAAAGACCACTCTTAGAGTAGAATCCTAAATACAAAACTAGAAAACATAAATCAATAATTAATAAGATTAAAAATATGTGACTATTTTAAAAAAGCTGACAATATACTGAAACCATAGAGGTGTTGATCTTCTATCTTCTATCGATTTTAATATTTAGTATTATTCTATAGATTTTAGTCATCGAGGAACGATAGAAGTATAGGAAAAGAAGAGAATAATTATTATTTTTAAACAACTATTTTTTAATTTTTCAATTACATTTGGCATTCGATATTATTTTACATTAGCTTCAGATGGACAGCACAGTGGTTAGGCACTTATATAATTTATGATCCCTCTAATTAGTCGAGTACCATCTTGACATTATACATAGTTATTACAGTATTATTGACTATATTCCCTACGCTGTACTTTACATCCCTGTGACTATGCTGTAACTACCAATTTGTACTTCCTAATCCCTTCATTTCTTTCACCCCACCTCCCAAACTCATCTCATCTGGCAACCATCAAAATGTTCTCTATATCTATGAGTCTGTTTCTGCTTTGTTTGTTCATTTATTATGTTCTTTAGATTCCAAATATAAGTGATGTTATATAGTATTTGTTTTTCTCTGGCCGACTTCTTTCACTTAGCATAATATCCTCTAGGTCCATCCATGTTGTTGCAGATGGTAAGATTTCATTCTTTTGTATGACTAAGTAATATTCTATTTTATATATGTACCACCTCTTTATCCAATTGTCTATTGATGGGCACTTAGGTTGCTTCCATATCTTGGCTATTGTAGATAACACTACAGTGAACATAGGGGTGCATATGTGTTTCCAAATTAGTGTTTTGGATTTCTTCAGATAAATATCGAGAAGTGGTGTTGCTAGGTCATAAGATAGCTCTATTTTTAATTTTTTGAAGAAACTCTAAACTGTTTTCCATAGTGGCTATACCAATTTGCAATCCTACCAACAGTGTGTGAGGGTTCCTTTTTCTCCATATCCTCGCCAACACTTGTCATTTGTTGATTTATCGATGATAGCCATTCTTACATGTATGAGGAAATATCTCATTGTGGTTTTAATTTGCATTTCTTTGATGATTAGTAACCTTGAGCATCTCTTCATATGTCTATTGGCCATCTGTATGTCCTCTTTGGGGAATATCTATTCAGGTCCTCTGCCCATTTATTAATTGGACATTTTTTTTTATTGGTGTTCAGTTGTATGTGTTCTTTATAAATTGTGGATATTACCTCCTTCTTGGGTGTATCATTGATAAATATCTTCTCCCAGTTAGAGTGATTGGCTTTTCGTTTTGTTGATGGTTTCTGTTGCTGTGCAAAACCTTTTTAGTTTGATGTAGTCGCATTTGTTTATTTTTCTTTTGTTTCCCTCTGTTCCCAATTTATTAAGAGTTTTTGTCATAAATGGATGCTGGATTTTGTCAAATGCTTTTTCTGCATCTATTAATATAATCATATGATTTTTATCCTTCATTTTGTTTATGTGGTGTATCACCTTAATTGATTTGCAGATATTGAGCCAAACTTGCATCCTAGGAATAAATCCCACTTGATCATGGTGTATGATCTTTTTAATATATTGCTAAATCTGATTTGCTAATATTTTGTTGAAGGTTTATGTATCCGTGTTTATCAGGGATAGTGGCCTATAATTTCCTTTTTTTTTCTTTTTTGTAATGTCTTTGTCTGGAATCAGGGAATTTCTTTGCAATCAGGATAATCTTGGCCTGGTAAAATGAGGTTGGGAGCTTTCACTCTTCTTGAATTTCTTGTAGTAGTTTGAGAAGATTAGGTGTTAATTCTTTGAATGTTTGGTAAAATTCACCTGTAAAGCCGTTGGTCCAAGACTTTTGTTCGTTAGGAAGTTTTTGATTACTGTTTCAATTTCATTAGTAGTAATTAATCTGTTTAAATTTTGTTTCTTCTTAATTTATTCTTGGGAGATTGTATGTTTCTAGGAATGTATCCTTTTCTTCCAGGTTGTCCAATTGTTGGCATATAATTGTGCATAGTATTTTCTTACGATTCTTTGTATTTCTGTGGTGTCAGTTGTTGCTTCTCTTTCATTTGTGATTTTATTTATTTTGTTCCTCTTTTTTTTCTTGATGAGTCTGGTTAAAGGTTTATTGATTTTATTTATATTTTCAAAGAATCCTTGTTTCATTGATCTTTTGTATTGGTTATTGTGTTTTAGACTCTATTTTGTTTGTTTCCACTCTGAACCTTATTATTTCTATCCTTCTGCTCATTTTGGGCTTTGTTTGCTGTTCCTTAGGTGTAAGGTACGATTGTTTATTTGAGATTTTTCTTGTTTATTGAGGTATGCCTGTTTGCTATGCATTTTGGGTTGTTGTGTTTTCATTTTTGTTTGTCTTGAATTTTTTTGAAGAGTTTCAGAAGGATAGGTGTTAATTCTTCTTTGAATGTTTGGTGAAATTTGCCTGTGAAACCATTAGTCCAGGACTTTTGTTTGTTGGGAGATTTTTTATTACTGATTCAAATTCATTAGTAGAAATTGGTCTGTTCGGATTTTCTGTTTCTTCTTGATTCCGTCTTGGAAGTTTGAATGTTTCTAGGAAGTTATTTCTTTCAAATTGTTCAAGTTGTTGGTGTGTAATTGCTCAGTATCAAGGTATCTTTTGAGTTTTTCTTTAATCTCTTTGTTACCCCCTTATTGTTCAGTAGCATGTTATTTAGCCTCCATGTATTTGTGTGTTTTCAGCTTTTTTCTTTTAATTGATTTTTAATTTCATACTATTCTGCTCAGAGAAGATACTTGATATGATTTCAGTCTTTTAAAATTTATTAAGACTTATTTTGTGGCCTAGCATGTGGTCTATCTTGGAAAATGTTCCACATTCAGTTGAAAAAAATGTATATTCTGCTGCTTTGGGATGAAATACTCTAAAGATACCAATTAAATTCATCTGGTCTAATGTGTTGATTAAGGCTGTTTTGTTGTTGTTGTTGTTGACTTTCTGTCTGGAAGATCTATCCATTGATGTCAGTGGGATGTTAAAGTCTCCTACTAATATGATTGTACTCTCGTCAATATCTCCCTTTATGTCTGTCAATATTTGCTTTATAAATTTAGATGTTCCTCTTTTGGGTGTATAAATGTTTACAAGGGTTATATCTTCTTATTGGATCAATCCCTTTATCATTATGAAATGTTCTCTTTGTCTCTTATTATAGCCTTTGTTTTAAAGTCTATTTTATTAGATACAAGTATTGCTACCCCAGCTTTTTTTAAAATTTTGATTTGCATAAAATAACTTTTTCCATCTTTTATGTTCAGTCTGCGTGTTTCTTTTCATGTGAAATAAGTCTCTTATAGGCAGCATATGTAAGGGTCTTGTTTTCTTATCCATTCAGACCCTATCTTTTGATTGAAGCATTTAATCAATTTACAGTGAAAGTAATTATTGCTAGATATGTATTTATTGCCATTTGATTATTCACATATATATATTTTTTCTCATTCTTCATAGAGAAATCCCTTTAACATTTCTTGTAATACTGGTTTGGTGGTGATGAACTCCTTAACTTTTTCTTATCTGGGAAGTTTTTTATTTCTTCTTTAATATTAAATGATAGGCTTTCTGGGTAGAGTAGCTTGGTTATAGTTTCTTACTTTACGTCACTTTGAATATTTCATGCCAGTCCCTTCTGGCCCTATCTTTTGATTGAAGCATTTAATCAATTTACAGTGAAAGTAATTATTGCTAGATATGTATTTATTGCCATTTGATTATTCACATATATATATTTTTTCTCATTCTTCATAGAGAAATCCCTTTAACATTTCTTGTAATACTGGTTTGGTGGTGATGAACTCCTTAACTTTTTCTTATCTGGGAAGTTTTTTATTTCTTCTTTAATATTAAATGATAGGCTTTCTGGGTAGAGTAGCTTGGTTATAGTTTCTTACTTTACGTCACTTTGAATATTTCATGCCAGTCCCTTCTGGCCTGCAAAATTTCTGTCGAGAAATCAGCTGACATTCTTATGGGAGCTCTCTTGTAGATAACTGCTTTTCTCTTGCTGCTTTTAAGATTCTCTCTTTGTCTTTAACCTTTGGCATTTAAATTATGATGTGTCTTGATGTGGGCCTCTTTGGGTTCCTCTTGTTTGGGACTCTCTGTGCTCCCTGTCTTATATGTCTATGTCCTTCACCAGGTTAAGGAAGTTTTCAATCATTTCTTCAAATAGGTTCTCACTCTCTTGCTCTCCCTCCTCTCTGGTACCCCTATGATGCAAATATTGTTATGCTAGATGTTGTTCCAGAGGTCCCTTAAACTATCCTCATTTTTTTGGATTATTTTTCTCATTGCTGTTCTAATTGGGTGTTTTCTGCTATCTTGTTTTCTACATCACTGATTTGATCTTCTGATTCATTTAATTTGCTGTTGATTCCTTGAATATATTCTTCATTTCAATTATTATAGTATTCCTTTCTCACTGATCATTTTTCATGGTTTCTAGCTCTTTGTTGAAGTTCTCACTAAGTTCCTTAACCATCCTTATAACCAGTGTTTTGAACCCTGTATCTTGTGATTGCTTGCCTCCATTTCATTTACTTATTTTTCTGGAGTTTTGTCTTATGCTTTCATTTGGAATATGTTTCTTTGTGTCCCCCATTTGGCTGCCTCCCTGTATCTGTTTCTATGTATTAGGTAGATCTGTTGTGTCTCCCAGTCTTTGCAGAATGGCCTCATGTAGTAGGTGTGCCGTGTGGCCCAGTGGCACAGTCTCTTTGATGACCTGAGCCTGGTGCTTTGAGTGTCTCTTGTATAGGTTGTGTGTGTCCTTCTGTTGAGCCTTGGTTACTCTTGGAACATTTTTGAGTGGGATTGACTCTCAGGTTGACTGGCTGTGAGGGTTGGCCATGACCTCAGCATATAAGCTGCTGTTTGGGGACTGACCCCACAGAGAGGATTTGCCCAGTAAGTTCTGGTACCTGCTGATACCACCCTTCAGGTGTGCCACTTGTGACACTAATTGGGTGGTGCTCTGTTGTAGCCTGAAGCTGGCTACTGGGTGTGCTAGTTCTGGAACTTCTTGGGAGGGGCTCCCCTGTAGGCCAAAGTCAGATGCTGCCTATGACCAGTCTGGAGCTCCCTGGTGGGAGCTACTTACCATTCATGGTTGGTAGCTGCCTATGTTGAACCTGGAGGCACATGGGGGAGGCCACACTCTGAACTGAGACAGGCTGCCACCAGTACCAGTCCTGGAGCAGCCCCACAAAAGGCCCAGGGAACCCTGAGACCTGCCACCACCTATTTGCTGCTGGTAAAGCTCAGCCACTGAGAGAGCCTGGGACGGTGTGCTAGTTGGATGAGGCAGGGTCTCAGGAAGTCACCAGGGTGGGACAAGTGGTGTTTACTAAGTTAATGCAGATTTAGATTTGGTGCCAGCGCTGAACATAGGGACACTCAACAAAAAGGCACAGAGAACACTGAGACCAGTTGTCACCAACCTGGAGTTTGTAGACCCCCAAGAGATGTCCATGAAAGACTATTGTGCAGGTCAGCACCAGCTGCCTACCACTTAAAGAACCTCAGGTGGTTTGAAAGTTGGATGGAATGTGTTTTTAGGTAGTCACCAGGGTAGAGCAAGCTGAACTTACCAGACCAATGCAGATTCAGATTTGGTGGGAGGAGGGCTCATCACAGGAAAGTTGGTTTCCCATACAAGCTGCAAGAGAAGAGGGCTCAAACAGAAACAAAGGCACTGTCCTTCCAGCTTTCACTCCACAGTCATACAACTCGGTCTCTCCTTGCATGTTTCTGGTGTTTCCCAAGTCACCATCCTTTTGTCAGAGCGCAAGGTGAGTGCCTGGGAGAAAGAGT
>NW_006443567.1:118531-119126 GCF_000325575.1 Pteropus alecto
ACCTGGGTTTCCGGCATTCTGTCATCTCACCTAGACAGAATTTATCACCACTGATATTCACAGCCAGATGTTATGGAGCTCCTTTTCCTGTCCTAGGTGCTCCAGGGTGGGGATCCTAGTGTAGGGTTGGGACCTCTTGCTCCTCAGGGTTTATGTCCACAGCAGAGATATCCTTCCTGATTCTCAACTGTGACATATGGGTGTGTGGCCAGACTGTTTGGAATCTCCGCCCCTCCTACCAGTCTGGACGTGGCTTCTTCTTTATACCTTTAGTTATAGGACTTCTGTTTAGCTAGTCTTCAAATGGTTCTCTGGGTTAATTTTTTAATAATTTAGTTGTAATTTTAATGTGGTCATGGGAGAAAGCCAGCACAGCATTTATCTACTCTGCCTTCTTGACCTCCTCTCAAGATGAATTTTTATTGACAGATTATATAACTATTTAGTGAAGCTAAGATAACAAATTAAAAATTATAGTACTAAAAATTAATGAAAATAATAAAAACTCAATAAAGTGATCATGTCATACACACACAAACACACATATGAACACACACATATCCATAACATGGATGAATCTATATATTTATATCTG
>NW_006443567.1:119192-138810 GCF_000325575.1 Pteropus alecto
TCTTCCACTTCTACACTTCCGTTCCTCTGGAAACAGATTTGTCCCATGGCCATACCTAATTCAGAATGGTGTAGAATTTAAAACTTATGAATAGTTTAATTCTGTAACTTTCCATTTAATATTTTTAGACAATGATTGACTGTGGTTAACCATGGAAAGCAAAGTAAATAAGGGGAGACTACTATATATATTGTATGATATAGATAGATGATGATAGATAGATATAGATACATATGATTGGTAATTTTATATGGGAAATAATCTTTAAAGACCTATAATATAAGAAAATAATCTTTTAAAAAACAATATAGCAATATATAGCATGATAACTATAAAGACATAGTAACTATATAAACAAATGTAAAAAAGTGCATATTTATTTTGTCTTTATTTAAAAAGCATGGACATGAATATAAGCAGTGTATTACACTAGGAAAATGAATAAAGTAAATGTATTAATTATTTTCATTTTAATTCATTGGTTTAATAACAATCCAATTGAAATCCCTCATAATTCTTTTAATTTGACAAAATTATTCTATAATCCATTTAGAAAAAAAAATTCAAGATATTTATAGGAAAAAAAGAGTAATGAAGTGACACTAAGTGTACAAGATATTAAGAAATACAGTATATTAAGTTTCCAGTATTCAAAATGTGATATTGGTACAAGAATTGACAAGGTCATAAAATAGAACATACAGATACGCAACTAATATTTGATACCTCATATCTATCTGCATTTGTGTACTCCTTATACTGTTTAGACTCTTATGATGTGCTAATTTGTTACTCTATTCATCAATTTATGTGAGATATTACAGTTGGTTAGGCTGTGGTAACAAATAGACCAAGGTATACAGTAGCTCAAAGGATAGTTTGTTTGTTATTTATATAATAGTCTTCAGTAGAAATTCTGTTTTAGTGGTTGCTCTAGTCTGCATAAGTCATTTAGGGGCCCAGGCTGACAGAGGTTCTGCCTTTTTCAAAAAATATCTAAGTGACTTCCGACATTCCCATAGTTGCCACCAACACAATCAGCCCAAGGCAGAAAGAGCATGGGGGAGGATTGGGCCAGATCTTAAAATTTCATATATTACTTTCTCTTCTACTCCTCTGGAGATAACTTAGTCCCACGGTCATACCTAACTGGATGGGCAGCTGGGACAAAGTAATCTACCTGGGCTTAATTAAGAGGCAGGTGGATTTTGATGAGCAGCTAACAGCTTCTGCTATACTTGTTATCTCTCTTTAATCTGCAGACAGTGTTACGATCCAATACAATTATTATTCTTCCCATTTTATATACAAGGAACTAAGGCACAAAGAATTTAGGGCTCATGTCGATAGTCGCATAGTTATTAAATGGTTGACCTAGTAATTTAATACGATTTGCTAATTCTGGAGTCTATGTATTATTACTACCACCACTACTAGAACCACCACCACCACTACTACTATTACTGCACACACACACACACACACACACACACGCACACACATGTGCATAAATTAAGTTTATAAGAAATACAATATTAAAGGTCAAAGAATTAATGCCTATTCAATAATTAATTAAATGTACTATTTGAAAACCATAAGTATAGATCATTTTCTTGTACTTTTTAACAAAATCAGGCAGCTCAAATAATTTAATGTAGAAAATCAAACCATTTGAAACTGAAAGAACATATTAGTGACTGTTGATCAACTCTCTGAAATTTGTAAATGTAATACGAAGTAAAATTTAAATATAATATAGACTAAGTGGCAAAGGATAAGACCAGTATATTTGACTACATAAAGATTAAATATTTCATGTGCCAAAATCAATAACATTAAAGGTAAATAACAAACTAGTAAAATATGCGCACCATGTTTGAAAAATTGTAAATGTATTTAATATTTAAGAAGTCATATAAGTAAAAACACTGATAATCTACAAGAAAAGAGCAAAGGACACAAAACATTTATTTTACCATAGGGATAGACTACCAACAGAAATATAAATAGCTACTATGTATTTGAAAAGTGTTCAATACTGTTAGAAAACAAAGTAATGCAAATAAATCAATGAGGTATCTTTCACCCAATTGGGTATAGTTACTACAAACACATTTAATCAAAAATATTTGACAACTAATATGTATGTATTTTGAAATTTTGGTGTATAGATTAAGTGCTATGCATAACAGTTAAAGCAGGATATCACCATAACTGGGTGAATTCTTAACATGGTTGGTTAACAAAGGCTTCTGAAAAGATAATATTTAATTGGAGATCAGAAAAACAAGTCAATCATGTAAAGATAGAAGACTCCAGAAGAAAGGAAAGTTAGCTGGAAAGTTAGCATGGCCAGAGTATGTAGGCTTATAAAATAGAGTAAAAAGTAGATTTTATTTGAAGTGTCATGAGATACCCTTTGAGGCTTTTAAGCAGGGGAGTGATATTGCCTGAGTTGTTTTTAAAAGTATATTATCCTGGCTGTTTTTTTAGAGAATTGTTTGTAGGAAAGAGCAAGATTGGAAGCAAAGAGACTAGTTAGGAAGCTTTGTAATAGTCCAAGTGAGAGGATTTCATATACCTGGAACTAAAGTAGTAGCAGTAAGGCCTGAGAAGAGGAAGTGGATTGAAGAAAGACATATGTAGAAGGTAGAATGGATTGAATGGCTAGTTGACTGAAAATCAAGGACAACAATGGTAAATTTAGTTCTGGGCATATTCTTCAGAATAGCATTTAAAGCAATGGTTTCCAAACTTGGCTGCACATTGGAATCCTAGGAGGAGCTTTGCCATGGTACATATTTGAGAAAATCAATCCTGGATTTTCTGATTGAATACTCCTGGGATGCAAAGCAGGCAGCATTTTAAATAAGCTCCAATGATGATCAGGATGCACAACCACAATTGGAACTTTTGCTGTAAAATACTGCTCAGTGTAGAGTTAGTGATTTACTAGCACATAAATGGATACAGAAAAAAATGTCTTGGTTATGGTCTCATGGCTCCTGTTGTTGCAAGTGGTGTGTTTAGTAGACATCTGAATATTCTCTTCCATTGCTATTCTGAGCAGATGTTCACTCCTCATTCATGAGAATTAGGGTTTGAATATCCTGCACCTGTTGCCAAATCTTACCAATGGCAGATTCTCAACCTCTTTTTCTATACATCTATTAATCCAGTTCATAATGATTTCTTTTATGTTTAGCATGTGCTTTTTCTGGCACAGAAAGATGTCCTCTGTATAAACCCAACTTTCCATGTACACAAATGATTTTATTAGTTACTCAGCAGATGTCCAACACAATGGTTTTCCACGGGAGAACTATATCCTGAGGATTGCACCATTTTGCCTTTAGAAATGTCCAGAATTTTATTCTAACTTACTAAAAACTCTGTGAGAGAATTTGCATGTATAATGTACACAGTGTGACCCAGATCACTGATCATGGAGAATATTGTATGAAAAACAAACACCCGTTGATGGTGTTCTCATAAGTGATACTTCACCATATGAATGATATTAACCCTTTAGGTAAGTTAAACTGGCAAATCTGCTCTTCCTAGACTTTGTAATAAATCTCTCCTTACTTTTGTTTACTGTTCACTGGTTTGTCACTAGATGTTTTCTTACTTGGTGCCAACTCTGAGGATTAAGTAACCTCTCTCTAGACACTAGTGATGGATACAGAGATAATCAGTCCACATCATTAAAAAAAATAAACTCAATATTGAAACATCTTGCTAATAATTTTAAGTTATATTGAATGATAATTAAAAATACACATGTTAAAGTAACACTGCCAACACAAAACCTTCAGACTCCACGGAGTCCTCTCTGCTGTTTCTATTAACCCTTTTCCCATTTAGAAAAAAAAAAGTGCAGCTCACTGCCTGCGTTAATACTATGGTTTTTAGAACTTGACATTTTCAGCGATCAAGAATTACTATATTTTGTAAATGGAAATACCACTACTAAAAACAGAATGCTGTAAGCATAATGATGTCAATTGTTTTCAAAGACTATCGATATACTAGAGTGATGCAAAAATAATAATAATAGCGAGATGTTTTGTGGCACACTTTGGGGGTAAGGTTAGGACTGTAACTCGTGAGTTATCTTGGGGTAAACATTGCAGCTGCAAGTGCTGCCGGTTAGAATTCTCGAGGCAGATGGGAAATGGGTTAAGTTATATTGTAATTGCGCCCTGGAAGCATGCATTCTGCTTTTTTCCTTCATAGTCAGAAATCAGGGGCAGTATGCTCATCTGAAGACCAACACATTTCTAACAGTTTTGTTGACAAATGGATTCACCACTGGATTTGAAGGGCATCGTTTTCCAAAAAAGAGTTTTTTTAAAATCTCCTTGTCAGAAACCATATGGAAAACATATTAGCAATTTCCCGAGGCAGGAGAATGGTTGTGACTCTAAATGGATAGCATGAAGGAGATCTCTGTGGTGATGGAATAATTCTGTATCTTGATTGAGGTCATGGTTTCACCAATCTGTATATGTGATCAAATGACATAGAACTGTACTCACACATTGTATCAATTAATTTCCTAGTTTTCATATATTATGTATAAAATGTAGCTATTGAGGGCAACTGGGTGAAGGATACAGAGGACCTGTCTATCTTTGCACCTTACTGTGAATCTAAATTATTTCAAAATAAGTTAAAAAAAACTCATCAGAGTCATTCTCCATTAGAGAGCAACAACTTTAAGCTGTGTGGAGCATGTTTCTTCTAGAACTGGCATCGTCAGATTTGACTGCATTTTGGTTACCACATACCAATGAATGTATCACTTTACTCAGGTCTTTGCCTGGCATTTTGTCAATGCATAGCTTTCACAGTTCAGGTAATATTTCTGCATTTAATATTTTCTCCTATTCAACCCACAATACCTAGTAGTGTCTCACATGAAGCAGGCATTTTGGTTGAATGAATAAAGAAAGGAAAAATCGTCTTATCTATCCTACCAGAATTCTGTGTTCCTTGAGGGCTAAAACAACAGATTCATCTATATTGGCAAAACCTCTAGCGCTGTAGGCATTCAGTGAATGTTTTAAAAAGTAATAAATGGAATGTTATAAAATCAGTGAAAATTATTGTTATTAATGTTTTAAAGGATCTTGCAAACCTCTGCTAAAAGGAACTTTTCATCATTTCCATCAACCTCACTTTTCTTTTTCAGATCTTTTATGTATTTTTTTAACATAACTGAAGGCAACCTATTTTTAGTGAGGTAGTATAGTTCTGTATGTGTGTCTATGAAATGGTACAGTTTTCTAAGATAGAAAATTACATTCAAAGCTGTTCTTGCAAATCATATCCTGCAGAGATTCTAGATGATGGTGGCATCAGCTCTGCTACTTTTCAAAATAAATTAGTGGGGCGCTTGGGATCCAGAAGAATGGCTGCTTGATAACTGGTTGCTGAATAGATGGGGAAAATAAGGAACTCCAGCAGAAGGCCAATGAGAGGCTGGGGCCCTGTGTCCATACCTTTCATACATTACTGGCCGACTGACAGTGTTTGAAAATAGCCTGTGTGTTTGGAGAAAGAAAAGATAAAAAAGAGACAGTCATGGCAAATATCTGGTTCAAATTGCACCTAATTTTCTAGACATTTCTTCTCATATTCATCCTCTTGTTCTGTGATTATTAGATGGAACCCCCTGGAAACAAGTGACAGAACACTGAACACAAATAGGCCTTTAAAAAGGTGAATTTGTTAGCTTATATAAAAAAAAAATTCCTGAGTTAAGACCTAAACTAAGAGCCCAAAATTGTTATCCTGGCTTACTTTATCTACTAGAAGAAAGAGGTAAGAGATGCTGCTAAGCCAAAATAATAAACATAAGCTATCTCCAGTACACTGTGCTTCAGGCCCACTTGAATCAACTGCTTGTAATTTTCCAATATGCTTCGTTCCACTTTTGAGCCATTGCTTCTACCATCCCCCCTCATGTTTTCTTGTCCAAATTCTATCCGTTCTTCAAGGGAATGTCCAGTTAATGTTCCTTTCTTTTTCAATTGTTTCCTCAATACTTGGTTAAATGAATTTCTCCTGTTATCTTCATTCCTATTATACTTTGATCCTCTGCTCTAGTATCCATTATAGTACTTTTGGTATTGTAATGATCTGAATTCATGTCTTATTCCCCTAGGAAACCAGCATTGTGAGGTTGAGTACTGAATCTGTTATAGCTTTACATTGCTCACAGAGTACCAAGGACTCTGCCATACCCACAATATATTCTTGATGAAGTATTGACTTGAAATTAATTTGAATAATTGATCTTTTTCTCCATTTCAGCATGATCTATCAATGGTCTGTGCTGTAAAAGTGCTCTAGGGCATATACTTATTTTTGAAGTTTCCCTAGTTTTTCTTTAACTTAAAGTGCTTTCCTCCTTTTTCTTTGACTTAAGGATATACATTTATACTTATTTTTATATAAAATCCTTCATCAATTGCTAACTTGTCTACACTAAGATTGGGTATGAGTGAGTTTCTGACTGTTCTGAGGCTGGAAGGCTTTGATTCCCCCATCCCATCACTTATATTCTTCATAGATTTTGTATCAGAAACTCAATTCATTATGCGTGGTATGGCTTTAGCTATGTAATCCGTCAGAATGAATAAGAACCATAATAGGATCTTTATATTGCAAATTAAATTCTACATTTTATAATTCAGCAACAAAATCTGACTGGCATGAGAACTCTTCTGACCTTTTAGAGCAGTTGATGTTTAAAAAGGATACATAATGGTACATCTTCTTTGCTTGTAAAGCTGCAAAGACTAATGGTTAATCTACACAATTGAGATAATTAAAATGAAAATGAGAAAATATTCAGTTCAGTGTAATAAAGCTTTATTGAACACTTACTCTGGCTCCATGCCCTTTGCTGTGTGTGGACAATAAGCAGATGAATAGGACAAGGTACAAAGCCTCATGGCACAGGTCTATGCACAGAACCTTTAAAAATAATGTTGTAAGTTTGGTAATAGAGTTCCTCAGACAACTCGAGGAGGATGGAGAGGAGAACTTAACCCAGAGTAGGGACAGAAGAGTTTCTGAATGTAGTTAGTCACCTAAATGTTTCCAAATAACTCCAGCTTTGCATTGTGTCGACACAGCTTGTGGTTTGGAGTTCAATAACTTGCTCAAGGTCACACATGGAGACAGTATGCTTGCCATCCAAAGGCCTGCATTTCCAGGCAGTCTCAATCTACCTATTAAATGTGACTGTTCTTCTCACACCATATACATAGCAGAATCTTTCTATAACATTATACATTTAAGAGCAAATGTCTTTAGAGTAATATAACCAACAAACTTGAAAAATATCTTACTTGTAAGCTGAGGTGAGTTCCACACCTACTGTATCAATGGAAAAATAGATATATATTAAACTGCATGTATGATAATTCTCAAAATTTCGCAGAGTGCATAGAAAAGATAAAGCTCCCAAGTTGTGGTTCCTTGACATTGAGCTGAAGTTAATTTAAAAGGCTCGCACATTCCAGTGTTCCATAAAGGCAACCAACCTCAACCCATCAAAATCAAAATAGGGTACTGCATATTCAAGATGATTATATATTGGTAGGCAATTTTGAAGCATATATGAGAGAGATGATATTAATAATAAACCATGCCAAAGAATTATTTTTCAGTGAAAACCAAAATATATCATTTAGAGTTGACAGTCCAAATGTGTTGCTTTCTTTAGTAGTTATTTCTTCCTTAAAGTATCCTCTGGGATTTTATTGAATTATACTATTTTGTAGAACACAATACACACAGTTTCCTAGAGATTAAAAAAAAAAAGCTTTTCAACTAATGAAACTGTATGTTTTATGATTATATATATTCAGTCTAGGAAAATGAAAACATAAATATAGCCTCAAATAAAAAATGTTCCATTACTTGAGAGTTTACACCAGGCTTCTATGCAATAAAAGTTATTCTTTCACCAAAATTTCTCTCCCCATCTCTCATACATTTACTACACATTTCCATTTGGGTATCTTACAAGGACAAATATATTCAAATCCAGCCATTTCTTACCTGTAAACTTATCCCTCCTGTGTTTCTAGTTCCATATGTGACACCACCATTGACCCATTCACTTGGTTAATATTTATGAGTCACCCTTAGTATTTTCCTTGGTTTTACATCCAGAGTCTATTAATTACATCTTATTAATACTCCTAAATAAATTATTACTGCCTTATTTTAGACATTTATTATATCTCATCTGGACTATTCTAATATTTACCAACTTTGTGCCTTTTTGTTAATCTGACCCTTAAAAATTCTCTTACTCTCACTAAAATCTAGATATGTTCATGTCACTCCCAATGGTCCCACACTGCCTACAGGAAAAAGTAACAAAGTCCTTAGGATGGAATACATTTAAGACACTTCACAATCTGGCTCCAGCCTCACACTGGTATCAGGTAGAAGGTGTATTAAAAAGAGATATACACTTTCACAATTGCACCAAAAGTTTCCCCCTTCAATTAATTCTTTATATTTCTCCTTTCTTTTATAGGAAAAATTCTCAAGAGTTGCCTATATTTGCTATCTTCATTATCTCATGATCTATTTACTTCTTAAAGCACTCAAGTCTGTTCCTACTTCACCTTTAATGTTTCCACAAAATGTCTTACACTATGGTTACCAATGACCTCCATATTTGTCCAATTAATAGTTTTATTCTTCCTTTCACTAGACAGCTCTATTACATATGACAGAATTACTACCCTCTCATGAACACTCTTTTGGATTCTGAGAAACCATCTATTTCTGGTTCTCCTCCTACTTCTCTAGCTACTCTTTTTAAATTCTCCTTTGCAGACTCTTTATCTTTTAGCTGGCCATTAAATGTTGGAGTTCCTCAGGGATTTCTCCTTGTTTCTCTTCACTTCTCACTTTTACCTTAGGCAATCTCATATATTCTCAGAGTTCACTTATAAGCAGATGACTTACAATATTATATCTCTCTAGCACAGATCTTCTCTAAGCTCCAAAACTGTATATTCAGTTGTCTACTTGACATATACACTTGAATATAGAATAGGCACTAAAGATCACCATATCCCAAACTGAACTTTTTTATTGCCTCTACCACACAACTCCTTTATCTATATTTCTTGGCTTAGTGAATGGCACTAATAACATACCCAATATTGCTAGTCAGAAATCTGGGCAATATCCATGACTTCTTCTTTCTGTCCTTTTATATCCAAATAATTGCTAAGTCTTGACAATATTAATTCCTAAATATTTACCTAATATCTCCTTACTATTGCATACATACAACCACTGTCCTTATTTTCTCTTGCTTAGACCAGCACAATAGTCTTCTAACGTCTCCCTGCCTTCATCATTTATTAAACTGGTGATCTGTCTTCTAAAACTTTTTAGAAATTTTGTTTTCCTTCATGGATAAAAGAGTTAATATTAAAGAAAACTCCCCTTCATTCTGGAAAAATTAAAACACCAGGCCTTTAATTGTGTACCTATTACTGTTCTCTGGGGAGGTATAAAATGTTAATTAAACTGAGCAGGTGCTTGGATTTTGCATGCTGATCAAGTCTTGTAATCCTCTTTACCTATAGGTTTCAAAACTGTTGGGATGGGGTTAAGTAAATTTTTATAGAATGGACATTCAACAAAAAACCGTAGTTGCAGCAAATTGAGCCAAGCATAAGACCCACCTGCTGCTTTCAATTTTGGGGTAGTGCCTTGGTTTCCATGGCGATTCCTTTGGCAAATGCAATGCTAGAAAAATCTGAGGCCACTGAAAGGTTCAATTAGAGCTCCCTTAGTGCTGGTCATTGTGTAGAATCCCCTCTAGAGGAGTTTTCACATTCCTGTTTTCTACTGAGCCATGGCATCCAGGTGACTAAGAAGAACTACATCTAATAGCAACATATGCCACTTTTAGTGACTTATTAACCAATTTACTTCAGTAAAAAATAAAACACCATATGTCGAAATATGATTTATACACACAGATCTCAGTCTGATTCCTGGTCTCAGCAACTTTCATTGAGGGCAAATCTGCTGTACTGACTGATCTAATATCTTTCCCCTGCCTTCACAGTTTGGTTCTCTGGTAATGCACATGAACAGAGTAGACCAATAATGATTGAATAGAGGTTTATTTAAATGTCTGAGCCAATATTTCTTCCTGATCTTTTTCAAGGGCTTCTATATGTGTGTTTAGGCATGCCTTCAAGTCTCAGGTAGGCAGCTGACAATTTTGTCTTAGCTTTCAATTTTTACTTGTATAGAACCCTAAGACGAGCCTGAGATGAATGCTTTGAGTCTTTTCAGTTATTCTCTGAACACTCAGACAACCTTGCAAATGCGCATTGACTTCTAGATGCTCAGGAAAATATGTAGTTTTTTTAAAGCTCTCTATTGATATGTCATTCCCTAAGTATTTCTTTTAATTTTTGACCAATCTCTTATTTGCTCCAAATGATGTCACTACTTTATACAGCTGCAGTATTAAACAATTGCTACTGGTTGTTTTTGACAAACACTCTGGGAGTAGCCCTTTTTAACCTGAAAGTACTCTGAATCAGATGAAATAAAGGCAAGCAATGCTAATGGAGATTTTCCATGGAGCTGCCAAACAGGTCAAATGGTAACAATTCTTTAGGGGTTGGGTGATATGGGGATTTACAAACACATTCTGCCCCCTACAGTGGCTGCTAGGTTGATGATCTTAGAACTATTGTGGTTGTGAGGCTGTTAGTCTTCCAGTCTACTGGGCAGCTTGAGAGTTAGGAATAGGGCAACTAAAAAATCATTAAGCTTTCTGTTCTTACTGAGATTCAGCCTTTTTTTCCCCCAATAAACACTCCTTGGATTATTGCAAGTCTTTTGTTAATTTATGTAATTCTGAAAGAATTGATTTTGACAGTTTTCTAGTATTTGCCTTGCTTTACTGGAAGAATAGATTTTTTGGAATTCCTTGCTCTGGCATTTTAGAATGATTATATTTTAGATGCCATTTCATATCAGAAGTTCTCCTGATGTTTTATATGTGGCACATCCTTCATAAAGGAGGCTACTTTAGTCTCATTCAACTGGACCTAATTATTGGATACATCTTTATTTTATGTTATTATCCATGTGAATTTACTTCAGATTGGCATGGAAATGTGGTAGCATGTAGGAAAATGCATCACCATTCCAGGCTTTCATTCTTTTTTATATGCAAAGTGTGGGAAATGGAATAGGTGATCTTAAAGATGTCTTTTAACTATGATGTCTTGAGTGAATTTTTGCTTCTGAAGCTTAATCTACCCTGCAGATAGCTTAGACTCATCAAAGTCAGACCAATAGGACTGATTATGCCAAATAGCTCTCGAAAAGGAAAGTGAGATAGCAGTGAGTAGATGCCCTTTAATATTTATAAATAGAGCACTCTATGCTCCCTACATAGGTATGACTTTTAGTAATGTCACTGATGACATATCCACCCTATACATTAAGAATGAAACAACTTCAGACACTCACTTTTTGCCTTTAAAATCAGTGACACGGTTCTTATGGCTGACAGCCTCACAGGGGACAGGCAATTAAGTCCTCTGATGAGTGGCTCCGATGGATTGCAATGAAGCATATGCATTCCCAGGAGGAGATTTATTAACCCAGCAAATTTGGCTCTGAGAAAGTGGGTTAGATTTTGTCAGGTGAGAAAATAGTACTTGAGTACCCTGTAGTACTCAATTAAAAGGCTTGGATTGAGAATGGCTTGGGGAATATACTAGTTTTATCCACTCTCAAGTAAACCTAGCAGCATTCTAGGGAAATGGTGTCACAGTTGCCCAAATAAGCTAATTTCCCCCTCCCCCAAATGATGTGGTTCTCAAGCAAGAAACCTTTCTTAAGCTAAAGTGGTCCAAAGTTTCAAAGGGAAGGTGGCAAATTCATGTTCAGATCTGCTGGAGCTAGTACCAAGAAGAAAGTTTGTTTTCCTACCAGTTGGTTTATAGAATTCCTGTTCATTGGAAGCCAATACTTTGATAAGCTTAAGAACTAACTCTATCCCATACCCTTGGCTTATGGATCTTGTATTATAAAAAACTAGGAAACAATGAATACCTAAACAAATACACATTAGTGCTAGATACTGAGAAAACAATAGTTGGCCCTGCATTCATACATTAATCACTTTTATCTTATCCACATACGCAGGCACACAAATGGGATCTTGCTATACATATTATGCTGGAACTTGGAGAAGAGATTTGGGCTTGTGAAATGAATTTTAGAGTTATCAGAAGCTGTTGGGTTCAAGAATACACTGGAGGAGAGGAAATCAAGATAATGTCTATAGGTAGTTTTGCTGATGAGTTTGTGAGGAAATGGAGACAAAAGTGGCAGGAGCTGGAGGGGTACAACTAGACATTCATGAAAATTTATGAAAAAATGAGGGCCGTCTAGATCTACATATTATAAATTTTTAATAATTAATATAACTTTATAATAGTGCAGGAAGTAACAACAGAATAGAGGATCAAGAAATAGACCCAAATATCTGTGAGTGTATATCATAAATTTGGCATTTCAAATCTGAAGAGAGAGATTTTTTTAAAAAAATAAGTGTTGTTGGGACAATTGGCTAACTAGGAAAACATTGCCCAAAACATCATAAAGGTGAAGGAGAAATATCTAGACAAAATATGACTTTTAAAAATAATCTTCATGTGGGTACAACTTGTCTCAGAATGATAGAAAATCTAAAAGACATTGAAAATCAATTATTTATGTTATACATTTTTCAAACTTTATGTTCACCAAAAAGGTCAAAAGAAAAGTGACAAACTGAAAATAGACAAACAATGACAAAGTACTATATTCTTTAATGTGTAAAGTGACTTAACATATTAATAACAAAAACTAAAACAATACGAAAATGGACCTTGAATTTGAACAAGCAGATCACAGAAAAAAAGATGCACAACTGAACATAAACATATGAAAATATATGATTAAATCTCAACCACGATTATCATGAATTAAAATAACTATGAAATAACATATTTTATAAAATAAAGCAAAATTGTCACCTATAAAATTGGAAAATATTTTTAAATGGATAAGAATAGGCAGAAATGAAGACTCTTGAGCACTTTCTGTGTAATGGTAAATCAGTCCAATATTATCAACATATTAAATTCACATGTTGTTTAACCCAGCAATTCTACTTCTAGTGATTTATTATACATATACATACACACACACATATCTACACTCATATATATACATATATATTCACATATGTTTTCACAGATTTATGAAGGCATTTAAAGTATCCATTTAAGAATATTCAAACAAACAAACTTTAAACAACTTAGATATCCATTAATAAGAGAGCAATTAAATAATGTTCTAGCCAAACTATGAAATATTATATATCCTTTGAAAAGAAAGCAATAATTCTGATTATACTGATATGGGATGATGCCTAGCTCTATTCATTATGTATGAACCATGTGTGTGTGTATGTACATATGTGTATACAAGTACATTCATACGGATACAATGGGTTAAAAGTTACTATTGCTGGAGTGGTCTCAGCATTTGTTCTCCTTCTGCTGAATTAAGAAAATTTAAGTTCTAACCTTAAACTTTCTTACCTTCCCTGGACCTTTGAGAAAGGATCTACCTGGCAAGAGAATGTTTTAGATTTTTGAGGTTTAAATTTAAGAATGTGAAGAGAAACATGGTTGGAGAGGCTGGAGGAGGTAGGAAGGGATTTAAGAGCAATTGATTAAGCTAAAGTATTGAGGTGGGGTGGTGATAAATAGGGAACATTTTAAAAATCGATGAACTTTGTTCACTTTTCAGGGTTTTGTGAGGAATAGTCATGAAAATAGCTTTCAAATATGAGGGAAATGGATAAGAAAGGGAAAAAGAATTTGAAGAAATGTTTCTTAGGATTCTGTCTTTAGCACAGTCTTTAAGACATAAAAATGAAAATATTTGCTTTCATTTACTTAATTTTTGATTGTTCTTTTGGTAGTAACATCTCTTTAGATGGAAATAGGAACATAGGGGACACAACATGGCATGATATATGGGTTGTATACTTTAAATATAAATAAACTATAAATCTAAATAAATGTATATCTCTATCTTCCTACCTCTATCTTTATCATTTATCTATCATCTGTCATCTATCTATCATCTATCTATCTATCTATCTATCTATCTATCTATCTATCTATCTATCTATCTATCTATCTATCTATCCATCATTATCTATCTATATCCATCCATCCATCCATCCATCCATCCATCCATCCATCCATCCATCCATCCAACCATCCATCCAACCATCCATCCATCCATCCATGTATCCATGTATCCATCCATCCATCCATCCATCCATCCATCCATCCATCCATCCATCCATCCATCCATCCATCCATTTACTATGAACCAGAGTCAGGTCCCCAAGCCCTTTAAATGGATTGACTCACTTGACTCTCGTAAAATCCCTATGAAGTTGTTTAACATCCCCATTGTTTAGATGAGAAAATTGAGGTATAAAGTAGTTGATATTATTCCATTAATATACTACAGAAAGCTCTAACCAATAGTTTAATTAACCTTTTGGCATCGATAATATAAAAAGAGATCATTCAGTGATTTTCATTGTGTTGTTTATCAAACCTTGCTGTGTAATGCTGACTTTATTAAAAACATGGAAGCTTAAATTCTTTTTCCATAGTCTGAATCTGATTAAATTACAATTGAATTATCTGTGTGTTCTCCATTTTCTGAAACTCATCTGTGAAATCATATGAGTGGGAAATAATGGGGAAAATTTGCTCTTTATAAAAGATTTTCAGTTTTTTCCATGGCTACTGGTTAGGGATGGCTTAGATCTTATTTAACATCATGATTCAATTCTTGTTTCAAGCAAGTCATTTAACCCAGATTTATAAATTTATTTGCATAAAATTTGTGCTAATTATTCTGTTATACTTAAAGCATTATTAGTATCTAAAATTATTTTGCCTACATAATTCATAATTTTCTATATTTGTGATTTCTCAATTCTTTGCTGATTTGTTAGTGATTTCCATATCTTCTTGATTTTTTCATACAATAAACTCTTGGAAGTATTTAATTGGTCTGCTGTTTTTTAGTGTTCAAAATATTAACATCCGATTTCCTATTATTAATCATTTATTTTTTCTTTGCTTTGGTTAACTTTGCTTTTTGTTATTGAATTTATTTTATTTTATTTATTTTCATTCTTTTCATGTTTAATGGTGTAACTTTGTATGACAATGTAACTTGTGATAGACCTTCGGTCAAATCCTGTGATACCTCTTCTTCTCACTATCTTCATTTCTCAGATGTTCTGCAATTTTAATATAGGGTACATGGGTGGTTGAAAAAGAGTTTGTTCTTCAGTTACACAGCACATTGTTGGTTATACATAAATATTTAACCTGATTACCTATTTAAAATAATTCTCTGCTTTCTTATTTGTTTCTTGTCTACTTGATTTGTCATGAGTTAAAGTCTCTGTAAATATATTTCCATTTCTCAACACATTATTCCTGAGAGGTTGGTCTGTAAAATTTGATTCCATGTTATTTATGCATGAAGTTTCAGGACAGGCAAGTTATTTATTATGGAATATATCCCGTTTTTTTTCTCTTTTATTTAATATTTTTTTGTATTATTAGGTTCAGGTATGCAGTACATTGGGTAGACATTTATATAGTTTATGAAATGATCCCCCCAATTACTCTATCACCCATCAGACTCTGCACATAGTCATTACATTACTACTGACTACATTCCCTATGCCATGCTCTCCATCCCCGTGACCATCTTTCGACTACTAATATGTCCCTCCTTTACCCTTCACTTCCTTTCTCACAGCCCTCACCAGAATTTCCTCTGTATTTGGCTGTTTTCATTTAGTTTTTTGTTGTTGTTGTTGTTTCTTAGATTCTGTATATAAATTAAATCATATGGTATTTATCTTTCTCTGTCTGACTTATTTCACACAGCATAAAAACCTGTAGGTCCATATATGTCATTATAAATGGTAGGATTTCATTTTTTTTATGGCCAAGTAATATTCCATTCTATACTTGAACCATAGCTTCTTCATCTAATCATCTGTTGATGGACATTGCTTCCGTATCTTAGCTATTGTAAATAGTGCTGCCATCAACATAGAGGTGTATAGATCTTTACAAATTAGTGTGTTGGTTTGTTGGATAAATACCAAGAAGTGCAATTGCTGGGTCAAAAAGTAGTTCTATTTTTAATTTTTTGAGGAACCTTCATACTGTTTTCCACAGCAGCTGTAACAATTTGCAATACTACCAAATGTATGAGAGTTCCCTTTTCTCCACTTCCTCACCAACATTTGTTTTTTGATTTATTGGTGATAGCCATTCTGACAGGTGTGAAGTGATATCTCAAGTGGTTTTAATTTGCATTTCTCTGATAATTAGTGACCTTAAGCATCTTTTCATATGTCTATTGGCCATCTGTATTTCCTCTTTGGAGAAATATCTGTTCATGTCTTCTGCCCATTTTTTAATTGGATTATTTGGGGGTATTTTTGTTGTTGAATTATATGAGTTCTTTATATATTTTGGATATTAACCTCTTATCAGATGTATCATAGTGAATATCCTCTCCCATTCCGTCAGTTGTCTTCGTTTTGTTGATGGTTTCCTTTGCTGTACAAAAACTTTTTAGTTCGATGTAGTCCCATTTGTTTATTTTTTCTTTTGTTTCCCTTATGCTAGGAGATATATCTGAAAAGAAATTACTCTTAGCAATATCAGAGAGTTTACTGCCTATGTTTTCTTCCAGAAGATTCAAGGTTTCGGCTCTTATCTTTAAGTCTTTAACCCATTTAAGTTTATTATTGTATATGGTGTAAAAAGGTGGCCCAGTTTCATTTTTGTGCATGTATCTGTCCAGTTTTCCTAACACCATTTATTGAAAAGAGTATCTTTATCCCATTGTATGTTCTTGCCTCCTTTGTCATATATTAAATGAGTGTATAGATGTGGATTTATTTCTGGACTCTTATTCTGTTCTGTTGATCCATGTATCTATTTTTATGGCAGTACCATGCTGTTTTGATTACTGTAGCCTTGTAGTATAGTTTGATATCAGGTAGTGTGATACCTCTAACTTCGTTCTTTCTCAAGATTGCTATGGCTATTCAAGATTTTTTATGGGTCCTTATAAATTTTTGGATTATTTGTTTAAGTTCTGTGAAAAATGCCTTTGGTATTTTGATAGGGATTGCATTGAATCCACAGATTGCTTTGGGTAGTATGGCCATTTTAACGATGTCGATTCTTTCTGCCTATGAGCATATTATATGCTTCAATTTATTTGTATCTTCTTCAATTTTCCAATGACTTATACTTTTCCAATAGGTCTTTAACCTCCTTGGCTAATTTGATTCCTAAATATTTTATTGTTTTTGGTGCAATTGTAAATGATATTCTCTTTATTAATTTCTCTTTCTGAAAGTTCATCCCTGGTGTATAAAAATGCAACTGACTTCTGGATATTAATTTTGTATCCTGCTACTTTACTAAACTCATTAATCAGTTCTAACAGTTTTTTGGTAGAGTCTTTAGGTTTCTTTCTATCATGTTATCTGCAAATAATGACAGTTTTACTTCTTCCTTTCTAATTTGGAGGATTTTTATTTCTCTTTCATGTATGATTGCTGTAGCTAGGATTTCCAGCATTATGTTGAACAGAAGTGGTGAAAATGGGCATCCTTGTCTTGTTCCTGATCTTAAGAAAAATACTGTTAGCCTTTCCCTATTGAGTATGATGTTAAGTGTGGGTTTGTCACATATGGCCTTTATTAGTTTGAATTATGTTCTCTTTATTCCTTTGCTGAGAGTTTTTATCATAAATAAATGCTAGATTTTGTTATATAATTTTCTGCATCTATTGATATGATCATATGGTTTTTATCTTTCGATTTGTTAATGTGGTGTATCACATTAATTGATTTGTGGATATTGTACCAACCTTGCATCCCAGGAAAAAATCCAACTTGATCCTGGTGTATGATAATTTTAATGTATTGCTGAATTCAGTTTGCTTATATTGTGTTGAGAATTTTCATATCAATGTTCATAAGGAATATTGGCTTATACTTTTCTTTTTTTGTAATGTCTTTGGTTTTGAAATTAGGGTAATGGTGGCCTCATAAAAAGAACTAAGGTACCTTCCCTCCTCTTGGAGTTTTTGGATTAGTTTGAGAAAAATAGGTATTAACTCTTCTTTGAAAATTTGGCAAAATTCGCCAGTGAAACCATCTTGTCCAGGACTTTTGTGTTGGGGAGTTTTTTTAATTACTGATTTGATTTTGTTGGTGGTAATCAGTCAGTTCAGATTATCTGTTTCTTCTTTACTCAGTCTTGGAAGATTGTATGTTTCTAGAAATGTATCCATTTTTTTCCTGATTGTCCAATTTATTGGCATATAATTGTTCGTAGCATTTTCTTATGATCCTTTGTATTTCTGTGGAGTCTGTATTTACTTCTCCTCTTTTATTTCTGATTCTATTTATTTGGGTCTTGTTTCTTTCTCGATGAGTCTGGTTAAGGGTTTATCAATTTTGTTTATCTTTTCAAGGAACCAGGTTTTGGTTTCATTGATCTTTTGTATTGTTTTTGTAGACTCTATTTTGTTTATTTCTGCTCCGATCTTTATTATTTCCTTCCTTCTATTCACTTTGGACTTTATTTGCTGTTCTTTTTCTAGTTCTTTTAAGTGTAAGGTTATATTGTTTATTTAGGTTTTTCTTGTTTCTTGAGGTAGGCCTGTATTGCTATGAATTTCCTTCTTAGGATTGCTTTCACTATGTGCCACAGATTTTGAGTCATTGTGTTTTCATTTTAATTTATCTCTAGGTATCTTTTGATTTCTTCCTTGATCTCACTGTTAACCCATTCATTGTTTAGTAGCATGTTATTTAGTCTCTATGTGTTTGTGATTTTTCCAGTTTTTTTTTTCTTGTCGTTGATTTCTAGTTTCATACTATAGTGATCGGAGGAGATGGTTGATATGATTTTAATCCTCTTGAATTTATTGATACTTATTTTGTGTCATAACATGTGGTCTATCCTGGAAAATGTTCCATTTGCACTTGAGAAGAATGTATATTTTGCTACTTTGGGGTAAAATGCTGTGAAGATATCTTTTAAATCCATCTGATCTAGTACATCTTTTAGGCCCATTGTTTCCTTGTTGATTCTTTGCCTGGAAGATCTGTCCATTGGTGTCAATGAGGTGTTAAAGTCTCCTACTATGAATGTATTACTATTGATCTCTCCTTTTATGTCAATCAATAATTGCTTTATGAATGTAGGTGCTCCTATGTTGAGTGCACTTATGTTACCAGGGTTATGTCCTCTTCATTTCTTGATCCCTTTATCATTATGTAATGCCCTTCTTTGTCTCTTACTATAGCCGTTTTTTTTTTAAAGTCTATTTTATCTGATATAAGTATCACTACCCCGGCTTTTTTTTTTTTTTTTTCATTTTCTTTCGGGCAAAA
>NW_006443567.1:138977-151750 GCF_000325575.1 Pteropus alecto
CTGGCTTGTTGGTGATGAATTCCTTAAGCTTTTCCCTGTCTGGGAAGCTCTTTATCACACCTTCCATTTTAAATGAAAGCCTTGCTGGATAGTGTATTTGTGATTGTATATTCTTGTTTTTCATAACTTTGAATATTTCTTGCTAGTCCCTTCTGGCCTGCAAAGTTTCCATTGAAAACTCAGCAGACAGTCTCACGGGGGTACCCTTGTAAGTAACTAGTTGTTTTTCTCTTGCTGCTTTTAAGATTCTCTCTTTGTCTTTGACCTTTTGCATTTTAATTATGATGTGTCTTGCTGTGGGTCTGTTTGAGTTTCTCTTGCTTGAGACCCTTTGTGCTTCCCGGACTTGTATGTTTAATTCCTTTGCCAGATTATGAAGCTTTCTGTTATTATTTCTTCAAATAGATTCTCAATCCCTTGCTCTCTCTCTTCTCCTTCTGGTATTCCTATGATACAGATATTGGTGCACTTGATGTCACAGAGGTTCTGAAACTATCCTCATTTTTTAAAATTCTTTCTTCTTTTTGTTGTTCTGATTGGATGTTTTCTGCTACCTTGTCTTCCAAATCACTGATTTGATGTTCTGCTTCATCCAATATACCGTTGATTCCTTCTAGCATATTCTTCATTTCTATCTGGTTCTTTTTTTATTGTTTCTGTGTCCTTTTTTATGCTGACTATCTCTCTGTTGAGGTTCTCATTGTGCTCATCCATTCTTCCCCTAAGTTTGTTGAGCAACTTTATAATTGTTATTTTGACCTGTGTCTCTGGTAGGTTGTTTGCCTACATTTTGTTTAGATTATCTTCTGGAATATTTTCCTATTATTTCATTTGCAGCATATTTCTTTGTTTTTTTTTTTTCATTTTATTAGCCTCAATGTGCTTGTTTTTATGTGTTAGAAAGATTTGTTTCATCTTTCAGCCTTGGCTAGCTGGCATTATGTAGTAGGTGCCTTGTGTGGCCCAGTGGCAGTCTCCCTAACCACCTGTGCTGGGGTCTCTGGATACGTTCTTTGTGTGTGTTGTGTGTGTTCTTCTGTTGTAGCTAAGCTTTTATTGCTATTAGCACATCACTGGATGGGATTGACTCTAGGGCTGACTAACTGTGGGAATTGGCTACACCCACAGGGTATGAATTGCTATGTGGGGGCTGACCCCACAGAGTGGGATTTGCCCTAGCAGGCTTGTGTATTTGTTGAGACCACCCTTTGGGGCAAATCGCTTATGGGGCTAGTCAGGTATTGCTTTTTTGTGGTCTGGTGTCAGCTTCTGGATGCATTGGTTTTATGGTCCCTTGGAAGGGGCTCTCCAGTAGGCCAAGGTCAGGTGCTTCCTTCGATTGCTTAGGGCTATGTGGTGGGAGCTACAAAGTGATCTACATATAATTACTGACTATGCTGGATCTATAGATAAGTGGAAGAGATAAGACTATAAGCTGAGGTCTGTACAGAGTTGGAGTTGGTTTAGCAGAAGGACCAGTGTGCCTCAAGACCTAAGGCTGCCTGTCAGTTGCCCTAAGACTCTGCAACTGGTAGAGCCTTTGGGTGATTTGTGAGTTGAGTGGTGCGGGGACCCAGGAAGTCACTTGGATCTATTGAGCAGATTTCTCCAGCCACTGCAATGTCAGTTTTCATGCCAGTGCTGTCTCTATGACTTCCTGTTAAAGTCTCAGCTTGTAGCAAGGCCTCGGGCCTCCACACACCCAAGATCTGTTAAAGAAATATCGTAGCTCAGGGGCAGGGTTTGTGACCAACCACCGAAAATCTGTCCTGGGATGTATGGGCTTTGCATGGGCCGCAGAAACTGAGCGCTGTTATTTACTGTTGAATTCATGTCCCAAGGGAAGCACGGGGTGGGACTGCATTGCCCAGGAATAGGTTTGCTACAGGCAATTTGTGTGTCAGGTGGCGCTGGGTCTTGGGGAGATAGGGCTGTCAGGCTGATACTGCATCTAATTTCCTACCAGTTCTGAGTCCACAGGTTCCCCCAAAAGTCACAGATTGCAGCAAGCCCAGCTGCCGTCTGCGACGGGTCCACAAATCCCTGCTTTCCACTCAAGCAATATTAGCAGTTCGTGCTTGTAGCAGTGATCTTCCAGCAACTGTTTTTCCTAAAACGTGAGTAGAGCTCTAGCTGAGGTATAATGCCTGCGTGGAATGCACCGCTAAGGAAAGGGGCAGGAAGGGGGGGCTACTTCTCTCAGGCCAATGCAGGTTCAGAATCAGTCTTTGCGGGGGACGGTTCAACACAGGCAAAATGGTGCCAGTGTGTAGTTTGCCCTGGAGAGGGGCCCGACAAAGGAACAATGGTGGCTGTCCCTCTAGCCCTTCCTCCAGTGCCATGCAATGCTGTCTTTTCCCATGTGTATTTTGTGCCTCCCAAGCCAGTGACCTCTGCTGGTTCCCGGGGTGCGTGCCCATAGATGAATAAGTGTGTGCACAGACCCTTTAAGGGGGCATCTGGTATTTCAGTTTTCTTTTGTCTCACCCAGACAGCCAGAATCTTCACTGATTTTTACAGTCATTTTTTTTGCGGGGACTCGTTCTCTGGATTGGGGCCCTAAACTGGGGAGTCCCCATCTGGGGCTAGGACTCCCCGTCTCTTTCAGGGAGTCCTGTGCAGCCACACTCTCCCTCCTGGTGTTCCACTGCCACATGCAGGTGTGAGACCAGTCCATTTTGGGTGTCTACCCCTCCTACTGGTCTTGATATTGCTCCTTGTTTATATCATCAAATATATGTGTTATGATCAGCTCAACTTCAGGTGGTTCTCCATGCTGATTATTTTATAATTTGGTTGCAATTTTAATGAGGTTCTGAGAGGAGGCAAACCCTGCTTTTACTTAGTTCGCCATCTTGACCTATTTCTACACGCATTTTCAGTATAAAGTATCTCTTTTTAAAATTTCATTAAAGTCTTTCTCTTGAATTTATTATTTGCTGTTTTACTATTATTTTTTAAAATTACCAATACTTATTAACATTTGTCATTGCATTATGTTTTTATTATATTTTCTATTATTGTTTACTCTTTATTAAATATTTAAATGGATATTTGTTTTTCATAGCCACGACTTTTTTACTGTTATTTCTTTTTTATTAATTTCTTGTCTTAATTGTTTGACAGACACTAACCTTGAATTCTATTTCCATTTGAGAGTATCTTTCAAACAGCTTTTTCTTTGATGAGAGTGTTTGAATTATAAAATTATGGGGTTATACTTCTTTTTCCAAAAAACTTTGTATACTTTGTTCCGAAGGCTTCTAATGTTAGATGTTCCTGTGGAAAACTCTGATACTAGATTAATTTCCCCACTTATATGAGTGATGTGTTTTGGTTTTTTTTCCCCTGCTTGGTTAACTTATGAGATTCTTCATAATTAGCATTTAGTGACTTCCCCAGGATATGTTATGAGGTTGATTATTTCATATCATTTCCCTAGAACACTGTGTGTCATTTGGCATTCTGGGTTATGTCTCCTTTATTTCAGGAAATTTCTCTGCTATTAGAACTTTGAATGTTTTTGTTTTGTTGTTGTTGTTTCCTTTGTTCTCTTTACTCTCTCAGGAATACCAGTTACATGAATGCTGAGCCTTCTCTGTCATCCTTATAGATCATATGCTCTTTATGTCTATCACTTTATTCTGAGTATGAGGTCTGTATGTATTTTTGCATGTTTTGACGTTTGTGCAATAATTTCTCGAGCTTGGCCTCCACGACTTTTCTAATGTCCTTTCTACTTTGTTTAGTTTGTATTATTTTTTTCTAAATTTCTGTAGCAATTTCACTGTTTTATTATTTGTGTCTCTTTAGTTCTTTCAGCTTACTTTTCATAACCTTTCTTTTTCTTTAATACAAAGTGTCCATGTTTTAACTGTTCTTTTATTTCCTTGCATAGTCAATTAATTATTTAATTAATAAATATTTGTTGAGAGCCTACAATGTGCTAGACACTGTCTTAGGTGTTATGAATACAGTAGTACAGTGGGATACAGTTGCAGTTTTAGATTAGTGGTTGGAGACTGTGTTGCAGAAGTGTTAATATATAAGTAAAAAACATGAAGAATGTGAGAGAATATGAGATCTGTATGTATTTTTGCATGTTTCGGTGTTTGTGCAATGCTGATAATGAGGGAAAAGTTTTCCAGGTGAGGGAAGAGCCAGTGCCAAAGTTCTAGGTGGAAGTTGGCTTGGTATATTTATAAAACAGAGTTACTATAACTAGAGTGGAGTGACTATGTATGATAGTTAGAGGCTGATATCAGAAAGGCAAGGGTGGGAAGCAGATTATGTGGAGTTCACAGATCATTGAGAACACTTTTGGAATGTAAAGAGAAAGATAGATTAAAAATTTGATGATTTTGATTATTGTTATGATAGGAGGGGCATAGATTATATTTAATAGGATTATCTGGCTACTATGTGGAAAACTGACTAAAGGGAAGCAAGGGTAAAAACAGGATGACTAGTAATGAGTCATTTGAAGTAATTCGAGTAAGATAATATGATGGCAAAAACCAGGGTGGTGGTTGTGGATATGATTTCTGGATTTGTGTGTGTATATATATATATATTTAAACTAAATTTATTGGAGTAATATTGGTTAATAAAATTATATAGGTTTTAAGTGTGCAACTCTATAATACATCATTTGTATATTTCATTGTGTTCACTACCCAAAGTCAAACCTCCTTCCATCACCACATATTTGACCCCCTTTACTTCTGTCTACCTCCCCTCTCACCCATTTCCTTCTGGTAACCATTATACTGTTGTCTGTGTCTGAGTTTGTGTTTGTTTGTTTGTTTTGTTTATTTGTTGCTTTAAGTTTTATGTATTCCCCATATGAGTGAAATTATATGGTTCTCAACATTTTTTGTCTGAGTTATTTTGCTTAGCATGATATTTTCAAGATCTATCCATGTCGTAGCGAATAACAGTATTTCATTTTTTCTTATGGCTGAGTAATATTCTACTGTATATATGTATCATAGCTTCTTTATCCAATCATCTATTGTAGACACTTAGGTTGTTTATTTGTCTTGGCCACCATGAATAATGCTGCAATGATAATTAGAATATATATATCTTTATGGATAAATGTTTTCAAATTTTGGGGGTAGATACCCAGAAGAAAAATTGCTGGATCATATGGTAGATCAGTTCTTAGTATTTCTGAGGAACCTATATACTGTTTTCCATAGTGGCTGTACTAATTTGCATACCTACCAGCAGTGTATGAGGGTTCCTTTTCCTCCATTTCCTAATAGCTAGTGAAGTTGAGCATCTTTTCGTATGTCTATTGGCTGTTTGTATGTCTTCTTGGGAGAAGTATCTGTTCAGGTCCTCTGCCCATTTATTAATTGAATTTTTTGTTTTTGTTGTCGAGTTGTACAAGTTCTTTATATATTTTGGAAATTAGGCCCTTATCAGAGGCATTGTTTGCAAATGTCTTCTCCCATTTGGTTGGTTTCCTCTTTGCCTTGTTGATAGTTTCTTTTGATGTGCAGTAGCTTTTTAGTTTGATATAGTCCCATTCATTTATTTTTGCTTTGACTTCCCTTGCCTTTTTAGATCAGATTCATTAAATCATCTTCAAATCCAAGGTCCATGAGTTTAGTTTCTACATTTTCTTCTATGCAATTTATTGTTCCAGGTCTTATATTCAGGTTTTTGATCCATTTTTAGTTAATTTTAGTGTATGCTGACAGCAGTTTAGTTTTATTCTTTTGCATGTGACTTTCCAATTTTCCTAGCACTATTTATTAAAAAGGCTTTCTTTTCTCCATTGTCTGGTTTTGGCTCCTTTGTCAAAAATTATTTGCCTGTATATATAGGAATTTATTTCTTGGCTCTCAATTCTGTTCCATTGGTCTATGTTTCTGTTTTCCTGTCGATGCCATGATGTTTTGATGATTGTCACTTCATAGTATAATTTGAAGTCAAGCAGAGTGATATCCCTGGCCTTGTTCTTTTTTCTCAGGATTCTTTTGTATTTGGGGTCTTTTGTGGTTCCATATAAATCTGATGACTTTTTATTCTATTTCTTTAAAAAATTCCATTAGGATTTTGTTGGAGATTACATTAACTCTGTATATTGCTTTGCATAATATGACCATTTTAACTATGTTGATTCTTCTTATCCATGGACACGGACTATCTTTCCATTTCTTTGTATCTTGTTCTTTTAAAAATGTCTTGTAGCTTTCAGTGTATAGGTCCTGCACATCCTTCATTAAGTTTATTTCTAGGTATTTTATTCTTTTTACTGTATTTACAAAAGGAATAGATTTTTTTTTCCATTTCTTTTTCTGAAGTTTCTTTGTTAGTATATAGAAGTGCAGTGGGGTTTTGTACATTAATTGTATTTGTTTATTGTTTCTAATCATTTTTTTTTGCTGGAGTCTTTAGGGTTTTCTACATAAAGAGGCCAACATTACCCTGACACCAAAATCTGACAAAGATAACATACAAATAGAAACTTACAGGCTAATATCTCTGATGAATACAGGTACAAAAATCCTAAACAAAATACTAGCAAATCAAATACAACAATGCATTAAAAAGACTATATACATTATTATGATGGGGAGTTCATTTCAGAGGCCCAAGTTTGGTTCAATGTGAACTGATCAGTGTGATACATCACATAAACCAAAGAAAGGATACAAATCATATAATCATATCAATAGAAGCCGAAAAAGCATTTGACAATGTACAAAATCCATTTATGATTAAAATACTTAAGAAAATGGGTATAGAAGGAAAGTCACTCAACATAATAGAGATCATATATGATAAACCTTCAGCTAATATCGTACTTAATGGTGAATTACAAAAGCTTTTCTTTCTAAGCTCAGGAACAAGACAAGGATGCCCTCTCTACCCCGTTATTCCATGTAGTATTGAAAGTCTTAGCCAGAACAATCAGACAAGAGAAATAAATAAATGGCATCCAAATTGGGAATGAAGAAGTCAAATTGTCACTTTTTGCAGATGACATGATTCTTTATATGGATTTATTTTGAAGATGGAGCTAACAGAATTTATAGATGAATTGGATGTAGAATGAGAAAGAGAGAGGAATCAAGGAGGGATACCCAGAAATTTGGTCTGAGTAACTGAAAGAAAGGAGTAGTCATCAACTGAGATGGAGGCTATTTAAGGAGGTGCAGATTTAAAATGAAAAGTATAGTAGCCGAGTTTTGGACTTGTTAGGTCTTGTATTTCCACCAATCATACGAATGAAGATGTTAAAAAAATGTAATATAAGAATCTAGATTTCGAAAGAGGTTTGGACTGGAGATATATATTTGTGAGTCATCAGTGTATAGATGGTATTAAGGATGAGATAACCCAAGTAATAAGTATAGATATGAAAAAGAATAGGTAAAAGGACCGATGCCCATTGCAACGATTAGGATTCCAGGAAAGAGCAGATTGACTGCAAAGTTGAAGCTAGGTGAATATGGTGTTCTGAAAGCCAGTGGAGAGAAGGAGCAATCAGGGGGATCATTTTATAAACTATATAAATGTCTAACCGATGTAGTATATACTTGAAACCAATAATAAAATGATTTTGTAATTAGGTGCACAACATAGTGAACAGAGTAACAGTACTGTGTGTCAACTGTAATGGAAAAATTTTAAAAACATATTTAAAACAATGAAAAAAATGAATTTCAGTGAGGAAGGAGAAGTCAATTGTGTCAAATGCTTCTGATAGGTCAAAAATGTGAGAAATGATCATTATATTTAGCAACATAAACTTCCTCGATGACCTTGGTAAGTGCAGTTTCAGAGGCATGGTAGTAGGGGCAAGCCCGACTGGTTTGAGATCAAGAAAGAATAGGAACAGAAATTTTGATAGTAGTTAATCTATATAATTTATTTTAGGAGTTTACAGTAAAGAAAAGGTGAGATATACAAGAGACCAAGTAGGTATGTGAAGTCAAAAAGTAAAAAAAAAGCTTTTTAAGAGGGAAGTCTTCCTTCCTTTGTTGTATATTCTTTATTGCTTTTGATTAGGATTTGTTCATTTTAAAGTGGATAGCTATGATCATTTCTGTTTGTTAGTCTTTTTATACTGGTGTCAGTTCTCCATGAGCTTCTGACTACTTAAACCAGTGCAGAGAAAACTGAGGAGAGTGATGTGGGGTAGCAGATATCTTTAATTTGGTAATGTGTTCTCAGTGGACTTTGTCTATAAATATTTCTTCTCACCCAGGGATATATTTTTTTCTTGTTGTTATTTCTTTCTTTAAAATAAGCAAATCAACCAGGATAATTGTCATTGTATCTCTCCTTGTATCTCATTGTTTTTTATTTGGAGATTTACTATTCATTTTTTTTTCTGCTCAGTTAACCTTGGTCAGCACTTAGAAATCTGATTTCACCTTCCACTATGCCTTTCAACTTGTATTACCACAAATACTTTTCTACTGATTTGAGAACAAGATGCCAAAAAATAAAGAATTCCCATGCATTTTCTCCTTTTACTAATATTTCCCCTTCCACTGTGTGATTCAAAACAGGAGAGCCACTGGAGATACTAAGTTTCTTACTGGGTCTGTCTGTACCTCTGAGTCTCGTTTTTCTAAATAACAGATTGTTGATTACAATTTTCAGGAGCAAGTTATGTTGTTTTTAGAGAATTATCTATCCAGCTAGAGATTGTAAAAATATTTAGCCATCTTTGTTTTCTTCTTTGAGTTGGTCTAATTCTATTTAAAATATTTATTGTATCTATATACTACATATCGTTTATCCATTCATCCATCAATGGACATTTGGATGTTTTCTATCTTCTAGCCACTGTGAATAATGCTATTATGAACCTGGGTGTACAAATAACTGTTTGAGTACCTGTTTCCAATTCTTTGGCAGTATATACCCAAAGATAGAAGTGCTGGATCATATGGTAATTTTATGTTTAATGTTTTGAAGTGCTGCCCGACTGTTTTCCACAGTATGAATTTTTTTTTTCCTTGAGATATTTTTTATAAATTTATTTATTTAAATTAGTTTCACATATACAGTACATTGGTTAGACATTTATAATGTTCACAAAATGATCCTCTCAATTGCTCCCTCCCTCCCCTGGCCCTCCACTGAGCCATCATATTAATGCTAACTGCATTCCCTCTGCCTGCTCCCCATGCCCAACTATCAACTACTAATTTGTACTTCTTTAAACCTTCGCCCCATTCTCTCAGCCTCAACCATCATATTAATGCTAACTACATTCCCTATGCCATGCTCCCCATCCCCATGGCCAACTATCAACTACTAATCTGCACTTCTTTAACCTTTCACCCTATTCTCCTAGCCTCCCAACCCCCCTCCCCTCTGTCCCTCCCTAAATTGTCCACTACATTTGTGAGTCTGTTTTTGATTAGTTTGTTCTTTTTGTTCCTTAGATACTGCATATAAATGAAATTATATTAATTCTTGTTGTGCATCAGAATCGCCTCTTGAGCTTTAAAATATGCATGTGCCCAATTTTGACCCTTAGAGACCCTGACTCAGTAGATCTGAGTAGACATCTGATTTCTGGATTTTCTTTTTTTAGTTCATGTTTAAAAAATAGTAGTGATGTTATTAAGAGGTAATTTTTAAAGAGTGAAAATAAAAGAATATGAAGCAAAAAGTCAGAGTTTCCCATTAACATTTGGAGTGTATCCTTATATACACACATGCACATATGCACGCACACACACATACTCACACACTTTCTTATATTAAAAAGCACAAATGTAATCACACCATACATTTTTTTTAATAATATACTTTATTTCAATAATTTATTTTGAAGATTTTGACCGCTGTATACATAGATCTAACTCAACAAATGTAAAATATTCCATGGTACGGATGCACTGTACTTATTTAACCATTTACCTACTGGTAAACATTTAGATTTTCCCATTTTTTCTACCACAAACAATTTAGCATTTTACATGCCTGAATGCATAATTTTGCATTTAGGAGATACGATATTTGCTAAAATTGGAATAGCTGGGTTAAAGAGTATGAACATTTTCTATGTTCATGAATATTTCATAACTGCCCTTCAAAAAGGCAATATCAGTTTAAACTCCTACCATTATTGCATGAGAGCAACTTTCCCATACTTGCTTCCATATTGGGTACTTGCCTCTGGACTGTGAACTGCTCAAGTGTTTCTCAATTTTTTCTCCTTTGTAAGGTGGTAAAGGATGGTTGGAGTGAACTTGAGTTGTATATTTCACTTCCTCCAGGTAAGTTAGGCTCTGATAATACGCCAACAGGTTAGGCCCTGGTTAACTAGTTTCTCCTGAGGTCTGGCCTTACAAAGTATATTTCAAAATGATTCCTTCTGCTCTGCCTCTGCTGTAAGCAGAAGGAATTTTCTCCTGATATTTGCTATGGGAATCAGGTCGAGTCCCTGGAGGTAAATCTCATAAAATTGTGGGGATTCCCTTATGAGTGGGTACCCCTGGAGACTTTAACTGTCAGTTTCCACAGTAAGCCTCCAACAATTCATCTGTTAGAGTTCAGGATTTTCTACCCCAACACTGGTTCCTGTGATGGTTTATACTTATGTGTCTCTGCTCTGTTAAGTCAAGACTCCCTGTATTCACCTTTCTCCAATCTTGGGTGCAATGGTTTGTCTTGTGTCTTCCCCCACCCTCTTATGGATCCTAGAAGAGTTATTGACTTTTCAGTCTGTTTACTTCCTTACTTGTTGATAGGACAGAGTAGTGGCTTCCAACCTCCTCACACGTAGAACTGGAAACCAGAAGTCCTTCTAATTCTGTTTTATTTGCAGATAGTCTTCATATTTTCTGTTTGAGTAAGTAGCTATTTCCTACTTTCATTGAGATTCCACTTTTACTCTGCATTGTTTTAGAAGTCTCACAAAATATCTTTAAAAATAAGGTAAGTACAGGGTAGATATACCTTTAAATGAAAATGCATTATGATTTTAATAGTTATCTTTTTGCACTACTTTATTTAACAAACATTTATTGAACAAATACTCAAACCCTGCTCTAAATTCTGACTGGTTAGAGTGATGAATAAGACTTTGTCCCTGTCTTTAAGTAGTTATTGTTAAGTAAAGGTTAGAATATTCTGCTTAAAATTTTTACATAAATTTTGTTATGTGAGGAAAGTCATGATTCATATGGGCATGAAAAATAAAGAGGATCTTTATCACATAGCAAGGCACCAGGTGACTATTAAAAATGTTGAATTAAATACATACAACAGATGAAATCAAATTTAATAGAACATATGAAGAAATATATTATTCATAATTATAAATGGAAATAGAAGATGATTATGGATTCTAGGTAGATTTATCACTGGCAAAAATATGATTTTAGGACATCATGGGGGCATATCTGGGGAAAAGCCAGATTGCTTTGATCCTAAGATATGTGTAGAGGAGGAGTGAAAGATAAGACTGGAGTAAATACTAAGAACCAACAGTATTGCTCTGATATTACTTTGCTGAAAATCCATTAACATTTATGAAATGTTATGGTACTCCCACAAAGGAAATAGGACACCTACTCTGATATGACATATAATCAGCCACTACTGCTGATGCCAATTACTGAAAAGCTGTAACAACTGAAGATAACAGTACTGATGTATCCTTAAACCAAATTGAGCCTAACAACCTCAGGTCTGAACATTTTTCTCTATGCAGGCTTGACAAATTCTGAGACATCACCATTGCTCCTACCATGCCTGACATAATGCTCAATTCACTTCTCTTAGGTAGCCCAATACTGAGTACACTGCTTTTTATAACCCAAAGATTTGAGAATGTGGCTCTACTGAACTTTGGTGTCAGTCAATATGACCTGTTTGAGAACAATAACTTGCTTTTGGCCCACCACCTGCTGAGGATGAGTCCAAGAAGAATTCGTCATCCCTGTATGAATAGTGTTGGACCTTCACCCTTTACACAGTAGCTACACTTAGAGCACAGCAAGAGATCTGCATCCCTACCCTCTTTCTCCTTTTTAGTTGTCACTCAGAAGATACAACATAGGCTAAATCAGGAAAACTGAATATTTCATATATGCCACAGTAAATCAGGTGATTTTATGGACAGAAAGAAATTGGCACTAGATGCCATGGGGAGAAGAAGCTTTTAATACTGCATGCACTACTGCTTTAATCAAATTGAAGTTGTAATTTATGTTTAGGAACTATAAATATAACATTCTAGTTGATGTTGATTCGCATTTGGTTTCTGAGAAAATACAGCAGAAATATATAGATAACTGCAGTGCCCACCCCCTCACCCCTGCCAACAAATCTCTGCATTTTACATGCTAAGAAGGTATTTTAATTGTATGCTAAGATTGGTGGTTAACTATTACTGTAACAGGTTAAAATTTAAAACCCTGACATCTCAGAAGAGGTAGAGTATTTGTATTCGGGATTTTTTTTCCACTGTTACTCGTCTAGTCTATTAAGTTACATCATTTCTTCCAAACCAAAGCATTGTTAAGAGACCAGTTGATGATAACAATGTATAGTAGATTCATTGAGCTTAGTCATCAGAGTAAAAATTATCCAGCAAGCTAAATAAAAATATCTTGCCTTAACACAAATTAGAGTAATTTAGAGACTGTATGCCATTTTTAGCTAATTCTATTTCCATCTCTTAACCTGTGAACTTGTGTGATGGACTTTTTTCATTAGTCATTGTACCTTAAAGACACCATCTCACAGTCTAGGCACTGCATAATTGAACCAACAAGGTTGTAAAG
>NW_006443567.1:151792-152494 GCF_000325575.1 Pteropus alecto
CAGTTTATGAGGTCATATCATTTGGGAAGCTTTCTGGAATATGTATGAATCTAGGCAGTATGAAAAAGCATGCAACAAATTTACAGTTTTACTAGTTACTCTTTTTAACATTTATTGATTTTGCAAATTACCAAAGCTATACAAATAATTGTGAGAAAATCCAAAAGAGTATGATGTAAAGTTAGAAACCCTTCCATCTCATCTCATTTTAGAGAAACTTTATAATTGAGATTACTATTGTTAACAGTAAGTTATAATTATCCTTCTACAAGATTTTCTATGATTTCTTTTTTTTTTGCTTTTCTTTATTATTATTATTATTATTATTTTTACAAAACTAGATTCATAGATTACATGTCTTCTGCAATTTACTTTTGAAAATCTTAATATATTATGGGCAACTTCTACATTAGTACAGATAAAATTGCCAGATTCTTATTTATATTCCTTATTATATGTATTAATATTTTACTTAATTATTTCTCTTGTGGTTGGAAGTTGGACTGTTTCTAGTTTTTATCATCAAAACCAGTGATCCTTGTAAGTATAATCTTGTACAATTTTGTATTTAAAAATATAGTTATTTGAAAGAAAAATTGCTATGCACAGTAAAAATATTTATGAATACTGCCAAATTATCCTCCAAAAGCTATGCAAATTTACATTAGTATCAAAAGTATATGTGGGTGCTCATTTTCCCTA
>NW_006443567.1:152505-154997 GCF_000325575.1 Pteropus alecto
CTTACCATCTGATGTATATTTTAAATTTTTAATTTTTTGGCAAATCTGAAGGTTAAGAAATTATAAATAGAGCTATATTTTAAATAGTATTTAGCTACCCTCTAAATGATTACTATGCATTTTTGTATTTTCTTCTGTCAATTTTTGTTCATATTGTGTGACTTGTTTATTGTTTTATAAATGATTTTTATATATTGTGGGTTTTAGTCCTTGTTACATATGTTTTAAATATATACTTTTAATTTCTTGTCTTTTATCATAGCTTACAGATTTTTTTCAAAACAAGGTTTATAATCTATCTTATCAAATCTATCAATTTCTTTCTTTATCATTTCTGAGGTTGTCAAATCTTGCTTGGGAAATCCTTTCCAACAGCATAATTAAAATAAGCCTATATATTCTTCTATTACATTTATAGTTTTTTAGATATTACATCTTAATCTATATGAAAATTTATGTAAATGATATGGAGTAAATATCCAACTTTTGTCTTTTCTCGGTTGTATAGCTATGTGATTACAGTTGGCCCTTTAACAATGCAGGGTTGGGGCACTGACCCGACACAGTTAAAAATTCACATATAACTTTTAATTCTCTAAAAAATTAACTATAGTCATCCCTTGGTTACTGCAGGGTATTGGTTCCAGGACCCCACTCTCACCCCCACCCGCACCCCCACCCATGGATATCAAACTCAGTAGATGCTCGAGTCTCTTGTATAAAATAACAGAACAATACAGTCGGTCCTCTGCATGTGTGGATTCTTAACCACAGATGAAAAACACTGTTTTCAATCCATGGCTGCTTTAATCTGTGGATGTGAAACCCAGGAATATGGAGAGCCAATGGTATATTTATTGAAAAAAAATTCACATATAAGTGGACCTGCACAGTTAAAACCCATGTTTTTCAAGGGTCAACTGTAATTTAAAATAGTATTCTTATCATGCATTAAATTCTCTAGTAATTATCAGTCCATTCGTGTCTTCTTTGATCTGTTCCAGTGGTGTCATATTCATTCATTTATTCATTCCAAAAATATTCACTGAGTATTTAACATGGTTCTAGGTATAGATGATATGTTAGCTGCAAAACTACACATGAGCTCTGTCCACAATAAAACTACCATTCATAAACAATACCTGAAGAGACCTATGTTATCTAAATAAGCATACAAGTAAAATTGAAACTGCAACTGCTACAACTGTGGCAAATTCTGTAAGGAGAGGTACCTGGTATAGTGAGACAATATAATAAGGACAGGTGATGAGGAATTTTTTTTAAGGAAGCAGTAATTGAGAAAGCATGAATGCATAATAACTAGGATGATGGGAAAGGGAACAGATTAAGTAGAAGAAACAGTCTGTGCTAATATCCTGTGGTGAGAGGAAGCATGGGCATTTGAGGAACAGGAAGAAAGTCAATATGGCTGGAACTTAAAGAGAAGATTACATGAGGTATACATGTGGCTGCAGAGGTATATATGATCATATCACACATGACCTTTTGATTATGTTGAGGATGTTCTTTATTCCAAAAGCAATGGAAGGTCATTGAGTATTTTAAGTCATGAAATCATATATTGGATTTGTGTTTAAAAAATATTGTTTTGGTCAATATAGAGAAGATATTATGGACATAAAGACCAGTTATGAAACCATTGCAAGAAACTAAGCTAAAGATGATGTCAATATGGACTAAAATGGTGGAAATTAAGCTAGAAAATATGTTAAATGAAGTGAACCTAGTAGGCAAAACTAATGTGATAATGAGGCAGATTACAATGGGGCTTGAAGATGAAGATGATCTCTAGGTCTTTGGCTTTGTGATCACCAATAGAAAGAAAATGGAAGGGGGCCAAATTTAGAGAGACAGATTATGAGTTCTGTTTAAAATATGCTGACTTTGAGATACTTATATGTGTTGACCTTCAGATGTCTATTAGACACCTAAGTAACTATGATAAAAGAAGTTGAAAATTCAAGTCTGGAATCCAGAGAAGAAACTAGATGGATATATAAATTTATAAATAGCTACAAACAGGTAGTAATTGAGAGCATAGCTTTAAATAAAATTTTCTAGAGAGAGAAGTTAGATAAAGGGAGAAAGCCTTGGTCTCAGACTTGAAATCCTTGAAACTCAATGATCAGATAGAGGAGGATGAAACTTCAAATGAGACAGTGGAATGTCTAAAGGGGTATGAATAAAATTAAGAGTGTACGCATTGTGAAAGTAAAAAAGAAAAGAAAGAACAGTTTAAAATCCAGTATCAGATGTCATTGAAATATCAACCAAAAGGATAATTGAAAAATGTTCATTGGGTTTAATGGCAGAAATGTGATTAGTGACCTTAGGGGAGAGCATTTGTGGTAGATTATTTGTGACAAAGTCCAGGTGAAGTGACTTTAGGAATAAGTAAAAGGTGAGGAAATGGAAATGTTGTTTATAAATACCTTTTTTGAGAAGTTTCACTATGAAGGAGAAGAAAGAGT
>NW_006443567.1:155012-155231 GCF_000325575.1 Pteropus alecto
GAAATCATATCATTTTTTTCAAATAGTGGAAATATTTCAACAGGTCTCAGTAGTGATACGAGGAAAACAATTGACATACAATGACTGGTTAAATAGAGATAAGAGAGGGGATTATGAAGAGTGTTAATTTCCTAAGAAAGTGGATAGGGATGAAATATAATATTTAAGTATAAAGTGTGGCCGTAAATACACAAATTCTCTCTCTCTCTCTCTCTCTCT
>NW_006443567.1:155279-163763 GCF_000325575.1 Pteropus alecto
TCTCTCTTTTCCCTCCCTCTCTTCCTCCGTCTCTTTCTCCCTCTCTCCCTCTCTCCATCCACCCTCTTTTGTGAAGTTAGAAGCAAGATCACATGTTGGAAGTTAGAACAGAGGTACAACATTGAATGCTTGATGAAAGTCAAGTTTTGTTGTAGTTGTTGTGGTTAAAGGGAGCTTGAATTTACAAAATGAAATAGAATTACTATTAGTGTTATGAACCTTTTCAATATCTGTGCTTTTGATTTTATGTGTAATCAATCTGCCATAGTGTTGGACTTTATCCAGTAGTATTGAGCTTTGTGGCTGAGGTCACAAATGAGCAAATAATTGGGTTCTTTCAGGGATTCTATTTTACTATCTATCTATATATATATATACATTATATATATACAAGAGAGAGAGAGAGAAAGGAGAAAGAGAGAGAGAAATAACTTATGGTACTGGTGAGAACATTGTTGACATGAAGAACTACAAATGTAAGGCATACAAAAAGAGAGTGAAGAGAAGAAATTAGGATGGACTGGAGTTCCCAGTGATGTCAAAGGGCCTACAAGCCTGAAATGAACTTTAGGAGTTTGTATTCATGGTTAGTAAAGAAAGCCAAGAGTTGGCAAAAGTTAAGATGAAGAGGAAAAGTTTCCAATTAGTTAGGAAAAATGACCAGGAGGTTCATAAATAATAATAATAGTGGCATGAAGAAGGAGATACAATCAAATTGCATAGGCCCTAATCAATGGGGTTTTTTAATGAGAGTTTAGAGGAGCCCTCTATTTGTAAAAAAGTATGACAAGGAAGGAACTAACTTAGTTTTCTGATTTAGAGATATAGAGAGTATGAAGAATTCCTGAATTATAAAAGAACTAACAGAAATAATGTTCCAAGAGAATAGCCAGATTTCAGTTAAGAAGATTTTAGGATATTTGGAGAAAAATTTGGGTACATAAAAATGTTTGATGATTGGTAATTCAATGTTGTTTTAGTTAATATAGTTTCAGAGTATGTTTATATTTGGTGGGGCCAGTCTTTCCTCCTTTGTTAACTTTTACAGTCTTTTTCTTTTTTTAAAGTTTACAGCACCTGGTATTCCCAGGTGGTCTCCCATCCAAGTACTAACCAGGCCCAGCCCTGCTTAGCTTCTGAGATCAGATGCGATCAGGCGTGTTCAGGGTGGTATGGCCATAGATCAATTTTACAGTCTTTTGACTGTTCTCATGCAGTAATCTTACTGATAAACTAGAATTCTTGGTCATGCCGTTCTTTTAATTTAGTTCCCTAATTTTAATTCCCATGGCTAACATCCGCTCTCCACGTTTGTTAACTGCAAGCTTGCTATTTTTCTCAATTTCTATTGAAATTTAAAAAAAAAAACAGTCTACCTCTAAACAATTTTCCTAACATATATACTTTTTAAATTTTACTCCACTCTAATTTCTGTATTAATGTAATCCCATATGCTTACTTTTTTTTCATAAATTATGTAAACTACGAATTGCTAACATCCTTATTTTTTAGTTTTATTGTGGAAATTTTTCTTTTTCTGACATATTTATTGATCCACTACTATGTGATAGGCACTAATCTAGGTGCTGGATGTGTGAGAGAGAGGATTTTCTTATAAATATTCCTCATATCAGTTTTGCTGCTTTAGTGTGACTTGGGGAGGGGAAGGTGAAAGTATGAGCTCAATCAACTACTTTGAACCATAAATCTTGCTCTTTTACTCTTCAGTGAAGTATGAGAACTGGATAAGGAGAGAGTATCCATTCCTACCGTAAGACTCAGAGTAGGTCAGATGATTATCTGATACTATAATGAAACTGTCATGTAATTAATTCTGTGATACTTTAGGGAATCATTACATTTTTCTTCTTTTCTTTAACTCACAAAACTTACAAAAGCATTAAATCAACCTATCTATCTATCTATCTATCTATCTATCATCTATCTATCTATCTATCTATCTATCTATCTATCTATCTATCTATCTATCTATCGTATTTTTGGAATAAAATAAAGGTAATAAGAGCCAGGCAAAATATGATATTTTTATTATAAGCAGGTAGATGTAATTTTATAGATGTCACTATTATTTGATAATATGTCTTGTGGTTGGAGTCAAGAAATGTTTTCTGAGAGAAAAAGTCAGGAAAGAACTCATTTCGAATTCTACAAACTTGAGAAATAAATTTGGCGGTAGTTGGTGGGGTTAGTTTCAGTAAGGACACGATATAAAGCATAACTGATTTTTGTGGTTGAGGACATAAAAATTTACTTTCTTGATGGGCACGTCAAAATATTCTGTGAAATATAATACACTAATGATGGGAGATGTCTGCTGAAGCATTTATCACCTAAGTGAGGGTCAGATAATGAATTATTGACTTATTCGGAAGGCATTAAAAGAAGTCTACCACTCAAGTCTGAATTCTGATCAACAAAGAAATACAGATATAACAAGAAAGTAAAGCATTATTTTATCACATTTTATGACATTAAAGAAAAAAGGGCAACCAGATATAATTGGATTTATTCAAACATTTTAGAATTTTTTTTTGAGCAATTATTTTATGACAGGCAATTTTCTAGATGCTGGAGATCTATTAGGGAATAAAACAATAATCCCTATCCTCTTGAGACTAATATTGTAGTCAGGGGGGCAAAATCACAAGTAACTAAATTATTTAGCTGGTAAAATGGTGGCAAGTACTACAAAGAAAAATAAGATAGTAAAAGAGGGATGAGGAATGTCACAGTGGACACTGCACTTGTTAAAATGGTAGTCAAGAAAGGCTCACATTTGAACAAAGACCTAAAGGAGGAGGTGAAGCAGCAAGTAATGAGACTATCTGGGAGAAAAGCATTCTAAGAAGAGTCAAGAACATATTCGAAGGCCTTGTGGTGGAATCATGCCTGATATGTTTGAGGAACAGTAAGCAAGTGAGCAGTGCAATGAGCAAGGAAAAAACTGGTAGATGCTGAAGTCTGAGAGGAAATAGATTAGGTTATGTAGAGTTTTGAGGCCATTTTAAAGAGTTGGCTTTTATTCAGAGTAAGATGGGGAGTCATTGAGGGTTTAGAGCAGAGAGGTGACATGATCTGATTAACATTTTTAACAAGAATGTGATGGCTGACATGCTAGGAATATATTGTAGGGGGCACAGATAGAGTGAACAGTTAGGTAGCTATTTACAAAATCAACATCACATTAAACAGAATGATAGTGGTGAGAGTATTGAGAATTGGTTCAATTCTGAATACACTTTAATGTAAAACCAACATTTTGCTCATGGAGTTAATAAATGGATATTGAGAGAAAAAGTTGACACCAAGGATTTGGCCTGATCTAATGTAAAGATAAAGTTGCCATCAACTGAGATGGAGGAGAATAAGAGGAGCAGGTTTGGGGTGAATATCAGTAACTTTGTTTAGGAACGTTAAGGTTATGGTAGCTATTAAATAGTAGAAATGGCAAGTATGTAGTTGGATATAAGAGTCTAGACTTCAGGCAAGAAGTCTGGTTGGCAATATAGAGTTGGATTTTTCCAATGTAGAAAATTTAATTATGGTCATGAAATTTTATGAGACCATTAAGGAAGTCAAAGTAGATCAAAGTATGTCCAGAACTGAGCCCTGGGAGACTCCAACATTAAGAGAACAGAAACATGAGGATGAAAGAAGATAGAGATCAAGAAGAAACACTTAGAGATGAAGAAAGAAACCCCAAATAGTGTGAGCTCTAAAAACCCAATAAAGAAAGTATTTTGAGGAGGAGAAAGTTATCAACTTATATAAATGCTGCTGACGGGTCAAGTAAGTTGATAATTGATAATTGACCACTGAGTTTAACAACATGAAAGTCATTAGTGATTTTGGCAAGAGCTTTTTCAGTGAATTGGTGAAGATGAATACCTGACTGGAATGAATTCAAAGGAGAATAAGGGAAAAGGAATTACAGATAGTGATGGGGCCAGAAAAAAAAAATGTGAGAAAGTCTGGAGAGAGAATGATTGTCACAAAAATGTTTTTCTAAGATATGAAGAATAACAATGCACTTCTGTTTTGATCTGGGGAAATCTGATAAATAGAGAAAATTGATAATGCAGGAAATGGCAAGGAAGAAGTCACTTTACTTAAAGGTACATGGAGTTTGAGAGAGAACACAGTCACCAGAAAGAATGCTGTAGGGGCCGTGGTACCCTGAGGGGAAAGCCAGCTTTTCTTTAGAGTAAGAAGATTACGGGACTTAAAAGAAAAGAGGTTAAAGACATGGGAGAATTTTTGCTGGTTAGTACCATAAGGTCTAGGAGGCACAGTCGTATGTCTTCAGCAGTTCAAAGAGGAAAGCAATGGGAGCAGGAAAGGGCATGTGCTAAGGAATATGAGAATTAAAATCCAGGAGATGAAGAATTACCCAGGACATTTGGCTGCTTATGATGAATGACAAATAAATGTAGGGTATTGTGAGGTTAGTCTCTGTTGTCTAAAGGCAGAATGGTGGAAGTGGGGTAAGAGCAAGTGCATTGCTAGGAACATACAGGGAAAAAGTACTCTTTAATTAAACTCCTTTCGATGGAAATTTGGAAGCTAGAGAGGGGCAGTCTTCTCTGGAGTACACAGGGATTCAGGGCTTCCTCTTCAATGATATGAAGAAACCAGGGGAAAGATGGTTTGATCGTGAGATTAGTAGCTCTGGGGCAACTTTCTGTCTCCTAAAGATGGTAGTGTGGAGACAGAGTGGAGGTGATGTTTACCTTTGACTTTCAGATCAGAAAGGTCATAAATAAGGCAATTATAATTCAATGGCCTGAAACTCTAAAAGGGAATAAATAAAGCTAAAGTAAGGGAAGAAAGCTAGGAAAAAGCGGTTTTGGCTATCCAAATTATAACCATTGAGAAATTATTATACAAAACAAATGAAACTTCACAGGATAATCTCTAATTTAAAAGGAGTTATGTCCTTATATTGATGAATGAATGGATAAAGAAATTATGATCTATACAATGCAATATTATATACACACACAAGAATATAATGGAGTAATATTCAGCCAAAAAAATGAATGAAATCTTGCCATTTGCAACAACATGGATGGATTTTTAGGGCGTTAAGTGAAATAACTTAGAAAAAGACAAATACCATATGATCGCTCTTAAATATGGAATCTAAAAAAATAAAACAAAACAGAAAAACCTATAGAGAACAGATTGGTTGGTTTCCAGGGGTGGGAGGTGGGAGAAATGCATGAAGTGATTTTTTTTTTAGTTTAAATAAAATGAATAATTTATAATAAAGTGAAAACAAATTAACTCATGAGAACCTAAAGAAACAAAGTAGGAGGACTTATATAAAAATACAAGGAGAAGCACACAACCAAGGACAAACATGAAAGAACTCTAGGAAAGTTAACTCCAAGAATCTCTGAATCCATAGAAGTGCTAAGTATGAATAGTAAGGTCTTCATAGAGAGAAGATAAGGATGAAGAGGAGGATGTAGTGATGGTGGTGGAACATAAAACAGTAAACTCATGGCTTGGAACAGATTGTGTCATTTATTTTCATTTTATTTTAGTACTCATTGAGTTAATTGCTATGGCAATATAGAGATAAATACAACACAGAATATATTTTCAACATTTATTCATACAACAAATATCTCCTGAGTTTCTAACATGGACCAAACACATGTCTTAGGATCTGAAGATAAATTGATGAACAAAACATATCTAGGAACTGTCATCATAAAGCTTACAGTATAGCATGAAAAACATTTATCAAGCATAGAAATAAATATTAATTTACAAAGGGCAAATTATGACTCAGGCTATGGAATAGATCATTGTTAATGCTTCTTAAACTTTCTGTCTACCTCCATCACAAAACATCCAAGGGACCCAATAAACTCACTACACTAGTAGTTCACTGTAGAATTCACTGGCAACTAGAGGCTATATCAGTATCTTCAGAGTAGGGGAAGTAGTTAGAGAACACTCTCCTCTGGTGATTCTGTATGACTCCATTGGATGTGTGCCTCCACTGAGAATCTCCAAAGTAAAGAATGGAAGGAAGGGAGTAGGACTCAAGAAATATACACTTAGTAGTTATAGTAAAACAGAGTCAGGGGCTTGGGTTTTTAGAGAACTGTATTCGTCAGAATTCATTTGGTTCTAAGCGATGAGCCTGTTAAAATGGAATTTATTTGTTCAAGTAATTGAAACATCCAGGGATTTCGAAAGGTACAAAAAGTAAATGAAAATATGTCAGCTAGGTCTAGATCTAGATGTTCAGATCATGGCTTCAGGAATCTCTGTGTTTCCATCACTCGGCTCTAATTTCCTTTGTATTGCCTTTGTTCATTGGCTGCTCTGCCATGTTTGTAAGAAAGATGAACACCAGGAGCTTTAAGGTTATATTCTAAGAGCCTGGCAATTCCAGTGAAATACATCAAACACTATCCTTTTATTTCAGCATAAATCTCAGCATTATCTCTGACTTGAGCCAGTTTGATTCATGTGCCTATATCTGAACCAATCACTACTACCAGGGGATGGGACATGCCTACTGGCCAGGTCATACACACACCCCTTGAATTGAATAAAGCTTTCTGTCTTAGGGAAAACCCCCTAAAAACTGATATGAAATGTATGTTCTCCAACGTGAAACTGAAGCTTTATTATTACAACAACGGAGAATGGATGATAAATAGGCACAAACGATTGATGTCATTTACAGAAGGCTTCCGTAAAGTAATAGCATGTGATCTGGGCTTTGAAAAGTGGTTAAGATATTAATAGATGAAGGGAGAGAAAATGTCATTCCAGTCTCAGGAAACAGCATTGGTAATGGCACATGATGAACTGAAAGAGCAGGAAGGCTTCCAGTTCATTTTGGTGCACATCTGCCCTCCTTCCCTCCAGAGACAGTACTAATATGAGAGCAAAAGAATGCAAAAAGAAAATGTGATAGATTGATTTCATTAATGGCCTTAATTCTTCACTCTGTCACACCTCTTGCCATGCAACTTTGTAGTGACCTCTTGCTCAGACTCGGATTAGCCAGAGTGTCATTTGCTTTGGCACATGGGATGTTAGCAAATGTGACACAAGCAGAGATTTGAAAAGTGCTTGCAAAATCGAGTTTGCTTGCTCTTGTACCTTTGCTTTGCCATGAGAATGTGTTTGGGCTGGCCTGCTGGAGAGTTGTGAGGGAAACGTAAAGCAGAGCAGAACTGCCCCAGCTGACAAGCAGTCTACCCCTAGACATGTGAGGCAGCCTAGCCAAGATTAGCACCTAGTGCCCCTGAGGCTGACTACAGAAGCATGAGAGAGCTCATTTCAATTCAACTGAGCACCAGAGAAAAATAAGCAAAATAAATATGTTTGGTTGTATGCTACTGAGGTTTTGTGTTTTGTTGTTATGCAGTGTTACTGAATTGATAGATAACTGAAACAGAAATGAATCTGCGAGAGGGAAGAGAATGATAAGGAGACGTCTAGTGATTAAGGTATTTCAACAAATTTCTAGAAGACTGAGAATAGAAACATATTGGCAAGTGAAGTTGAATGGAAGAAGAAATAGCCCAGAGGGGGACTGCAGTGACTGCCAATCGATTTTCTAGGTCTGGCCTTGGAGTTGGCAGGTACAAATAATAGGGTTTATTAGCGGTGCTGAAAACAGGAGATTATTTGAAATTGTTTACAGAATAACATTGAGAATTGCCTTTTGTGTCAATTCCCTTACCCATGCAAAGTACTGAATGACAGAGCAATCCTGAATGTACTTTTAAACAAATGATAGGAATACTCTTTTCTGGAGAGATTGGGTGTTTATACTGCAGCAACAGGGATGCTAGCTGACAGAAATGAGGATGGGAGAAAGGGGAGAAAAGGTGAAGAGTAGAATTCGGTAATATAAAGGTGAAGAGTAGAATTCGTGGTTTTACATAATGGGGCATCAAGAGCTATTGTTAAAGGTGACAGAGCAAGAACTAGAGGTAGATGGGGTAAAAGGGATCAAATATTTGGTGACACAAGTCTAATTTTGGAAAAAAATAATATATATATGAGACATACTGTTCAACTGTACACTTGAAATTTATTTGATTTTATTAATCAATATCACCCCAATAATTTTTAATAAAAAAAGAACTAGAGGCTTATGTGTATGATGTAAGTTTAGAAAGTTTACCAATACAATGAAACTACCAACATTTGAGAGGAGGATGGAATGAAAAAACACAGGTGGTATAAATAAATATAGTCCTCATTTTCTCAAGTTGATAAATCAAGAAATAGTAATGTAGAGGTGTTATTTAGTTCAATGAAAGTAAGCATGAGAAATAAACAGAAATGTCCAACAGAGGCTGTTTCTGGAGTGGGTCTAAGAATAGAAAGGCCTGGGGTGAGAGACTTTAGTTTTCATTGTAAGTTCTTTTATTTTAGTTTGTTATTCCTTTTAATACGTATATGTTTGTGTATAAGTGTGTC
>NW_006443567.1:163802-214835 GCF_000325575.1 Pteropus alecto
AATACGGGAAACTAAATGCTTACAAAATTTTAGTAAGAATTTGAAGAAGGAAAGTTGAGGGTCCGCCACTTGATTTCAAGGTCACACCATTGGAAGTGCAATCCAGAGGTCAAGGAGCAGTTGCTGTCGCTCCTATCACCACTGCTACTGTGACTTTGGTTTCTCATACCCACAAAACTGTTGACTGGATAAAGAGTACTCTGGAAGCTTCTGGTGAAGAAGAATTACAAAGTCCAATGTGCTTTAGAACAAATACTTCTGGTATTTACACAGAGTATATATTTAAGAGTCACAGAGACCACATAGAAAATGGTTTAACTAGCTCATACAGAAAATCCTTCTATGGGGGAGGAGATTTTGGCTCCATTCACCATATCTACATTTCTGTCTCTTTCCTTGTTTACTAGTACAGTCATTGTGCAGGAAACATGTTTATGATATGCTAAATCAACATTACTTCTGTCTCTTGTCCTGTGTGTCAATCAGAGAGAGATAAGAACACAGATTTGGATCTTGACCTTGTAGGTTCTAGAGGCCCTCATGGATATTTTGGCAAAGTTGTCAACTCAAATAAAACTTTGCTAGGAAGCCCTGTACCAGTGAGTCAGGCCCTTGTGAAGCTAATGATGAGATGGTGCCTTGTTGTTTATGTCTGTGAGTGTGTGTGTATGTGTGTGCGTGCGTGTGTGTGTGTGTGTGTTTCCTTGCAGGGAGGAAGGTGCCTAGCAGAGCAGGATTCAGACATTCCTGGATCCCTGACCATAATACTATCTGAATTCCTGAGAAACCTGTGCTTTAATTTCTCATAATTATAAAATCCTGATCTAACTTTGCAGTATGCAGGCAGACAGCAAGGGAGTGATTCTCTATACATGATAAAGACATATGGAGATTGAAAAAAGAGCAGAACTGCCCCAAACCTTAGTTGTTTCTATATTAAAGTGACTAATCTTAAAACTGAATAGAGTGAAGCAATGTGGATAAAAGGGAATCGAAGGACAGATAAGGAATTTCTGAGGAAGTATCCAAATTCTGTAAAGGAGTTAAAGGCTCTATACACAGACAAATTATAGAGGTCAGAATAAAAAAAAAATATTACCCTTGAAAAGCTATAGAAAATTAGAGAAGAACCAGGAGACTGGGGATGAACAAACACTGTTCCCTTTATTAAAAAGAGAAAAATGATGGAGTCTGCAATACAGAGATCAGTAAGTATGAGAGTGTGGCAAAATTTCAGAATGAATTATTCAATACATAGTTAAGTGTAGCAGTATTACATAGTAGTTACGAGCATCGATTATGTAGACTGAGTGGGTTCTAATCTCTGCTCTGCCATATACCAGCTGTGCAACCTTGGGCATGCTCCTTATCCTCTCAGTGTGTGTGTTCTCATCACTAAAATGGTAACAAGAATACCTATTTCATAGGATTGTTGTGAAGACTAAATGAATTAATATGAAATATAAAAGGGGCTGTGCACTTTTACATTATAACAATAATAACAACCACCACCACCACCACAACAACAACACATGTTGTTATATTTAGAAAGCACTTGGAGAAAGTAATACTCACTATTTTTCAGCCTGGGCTAAGTAAGAACAATTCATTCAAACTAACTACACTTGCTTTTTGAAAACATTGTGAGTTTGTTAAATAGGAAAATGCTATTTCTATAGGGCATTGGACCAAATGCCAAATGCATTTCATCTGAGGCTTGGACCAGTGGTACAGAAAGTGGATATGGAACTTGGTCAGCTATCAGATGTCATGAAAAGAACATGGGTGTCTGGATCAGACAGATTTATATTCAAAGCCTGAATCTGCAACTTCATAGTAAAATTTTGAGTAAATTATATAAACTCTGACATTCAGCTCTATCATGTGTAAAATGGGAACAATCATATCTACCTTGTAGGGCTATTTTAGGGATTTGTTGTTCATGGATGCTGCATGAAGCGGGAGTTTAGGTTGGGTAATTGCAATAACTACATTTTTTTTTTCATCCCTACATTTTTTTTTTTGGTTGTGGGCTTTTTGCTACCATCACCTGTATTGAATGACCTGACCTTGAGGGGTGTATCTCAATATGTATAATTTCTATAAATAAATGATTTAGGAAACTTTTGTGATTCTACTATCTTTATACCCATCTTTTTCTCACCCAGAAACCTCTGTACTAAAGTGAATATAAAAAAAGATAGACCTTTCAACTCGTCACAATTCCCTGACTCTTTGAGACAACTGTGCTGCCTCTTTCTGATCATAAGAAAAAGATAATTTTACAGAGAAGAAATTACTTCAAGCAAACAATATAAAATAGTTGGATAATTATAGTGAGAAGCAAGTTGAAAAGTCAACTTTTATAATTAGCCTGATATGTTGTGGCTCAAAGATTTTCATGCAATGAAGAACTTTGTATGTGGCAAGACTTATTAAGTTGATAGCCTCTTAATCAACATCATACATCATGCATCAGTCATTCTCAGGTTGACACAAGAAAAGCTTTTTCACTAAATATTGTTAATTTAACTGATAAATTTTTTAAGTACTGATTACTAGGCCATAGTTTGGACTATTTATATTTGGAACATGTAAAATACAAGAGATGTTTAGCCGGAGTTCTTAGGTGCCGTGATCTCTGATTCATGACACACATTACTGGTCACCTGTGATGCACGGCATGCCTGTGATGGGGATGAGTCCTTCTCATTGTAGAATCAAGATAGATGTTGTTTTTCAGTTGAATGTGTCAAATGTAACTTTGGTATGGTCAGTCAGAAACATAGTACACTAAAGAACTGTCATAAAAGTTCAGATCTTTCTAGACTAAATTGACCCCACTGCTGAGAGGGAGAGGATAAATACTTTTGCCCCCTTTTCGGCCTAGAATAGCCAAATGAACTGTCCTCGTTTCTGCCTTGGCTGTGCCCAAATAGCTACCTTTGCATAGCAAGAACAATTGCAGAAGAAACTTCTTGGTGCAGACTTTCATACCTCATCAATTTTTTCTATTTCTTCTTCAATTAATACTACCTCTATATAGGTATCATCTGCATCTGCTACAATTTGACTCATCTTCTCCTTCACACCCCAACTAGTGCTCTCTAGATAACCTATGCTCTTTCTTTCTTTTTTAAAATTGTTTTTGCTTTTATTTTTTTTTATTTTCAAAATAACACCAGTAGTGAATACTTGATGTACATCTTTCTGGTTATTTTAAAATAAATATAGATGAACACGTATGTTCATACATATTATTACTCTTTACATATGTGAGATGATTCAATACATATTCACTCCTGTTTCATTTGATGACATACATTAGAGATCTTTATAGATATGCACATATTGGTCATCATGGTTTCCGAAGATTACTAGTGGTAGTTTAGTAAGAAATCTCTTAGTTCTTGTAGTGCCTTGGGCTGTGATTTATCTATACTGAAAGATCTGAGTTATTTTAATGCAGTAAGTGCTCTCCTGTTATTTCTGCATATTTTGGACTTCTCTCCTTTTTTGGCTTCATTTACCCTATCCTTTCCTGTTTGAAGAGTGTTCTTTTTAATAGAAAGATAGAAATAATATAGAAGTAATGCTATTCTCCCCACACCCTCTCATCTGTTGAATTATATTAATTATCTTGAACAAAACACCTAATTCTTCCTTTTTTATTTTTCAGTTCAGTAGCTAAAAATATAATTTGGTTGGCTTCAAGATTTTTCCTTTCCCCAAATCTCAACTCATTCTTGGACTTTCAATTTTTCCAACACTATGTAAAAAAATAAATCATGTCATTGTTTTATATTCATTGTTATCCCACCTCTTTTTAATTTATCCTCATCTTCTTCATATCTGAGCTTATCAGACAGTTTCTGGGGTTACATTATATGCTTCCCTGCTTTTTCCTCATTGGAATAATTAGTACTAATTAAGATAATACTTTTAAGGAATATTCCTCCCCAATCCACTCCTAAATATTTTATTTGTTAGACTCTCTGATAATTGAGTATGACTTTAATTTCTTTGATCATTAAAAAGTATGTTTTAATTCTTGACTCACATAGCCAAAATAACCGCAAATGGGATTTTGAGGAGATATTTGTAGTCTAGGCATGTATAAAAAAACTATGTGTACCTAACTCAAAATAGAACCTAAGTGGTCTTGTATTGGTAATAGTATTAGTAGAATGAATGAATGAATGAATGCATGAATGAATGAATATATACATAAATTTAAACCAGGGCCATGTAATATTTGCTTCTTTAGATAAATATATAATTAGCTAAACTTTATCGTTGTTATTGTAGAGTTGCTTTCTTAAATGATGCCTTTCTTGCATTTCAACCTTGATCAATTTATGGAGTAAAATACTAAATTAAAAGAGAAATTGTTACATTTTTGAAAGGATATAATTCTTTTATACATTGTTAGATTCAATTTCCTAATATTTTGTTGAGAATTTTTTAAAGGTTTTTAAAAATATTAAAATTTTTTTTCAACTAGAGTTAGCATACAGTATTATATTGGTTTTAGGTGTACAACATTGTGATCAGACATCTAGATAACTTACAAATTCATCACCCTGATAAATCCAGTACCCATCTCACACCATACATAGTTATTACAGTATTATCGACTGTATTTCTTATGCTGTATGTTACATCCCTATGATTATTTTGTAACTACCAATTTGTACTTCTTAATCCCTCCTCCTTTTTCACTCACCCCTTAACCTCCTCCCACTGACAATAATCAAAATGTTCTCTGTATCTACAAGTTTGTTCGTTTTGTTTATTCGTTTTGTTCTTTAGATTCCACATGTAAGTGAAAGCATATGGTATTTGTCTTTCTCTGACTTACTCCACTGAACACAATACTCTCTAGGTTCATCCATGTTATTACAGGTGGCAAGATTCCATTCTTTTTATGGCTGACTAGTATTCTGTAATATATATGCACAGACTCTTCTTTATCCATTCATCCATTGATGGACACTCAAGTTGTATTTATATCTCTGCTATTGTAAATGATGCTGCAATGACCATATGAATTCATGTGTCTCTTTGAAGTAATGTTTTGGGTTTCTTTAGATAAATACCCAGAAGTGGGATAACTGGGTTCTTCTTTGTCCCTTATTAGAGCCTTTGTTTTAAAATCTGTTTTGTCTGATATAATTATTGCTACCCCAGCTTTTTTTTTTCTGGTTTCCATTTTCATGAATTACCTCTTTCCATTCCTTCACTTTCCGTCTATATGTGTCTTTCAATCTGAAGTGAATCTCTTGAAGGCGGCAAATGTAAGGGTCTTGTTTTCTTATCCATTCAGCCACCCTATCTTTTGATTGGAGTATTTAATCCATTTACATTTAAAGTAATTGTTGATAGATATGTAGTTATTGCCATTTTATTATTCGTATTTTTGATCTTTTTTTCTTTTTCTTCTTAAAGAAGTCACTTTAACATTTCTTATAATACTGGCTTGATGGCAATAAACTCCTTTAGCTTTTTCTTATCTGAGAAGCTCTTCATCTGTCCTTTTGTTCTAAAGGATAAATTTCCTAGGTAGAGTAATATTGGTTGTAGGTCCTGGGTTTTCATCACTTTGAATATTTTGTACCAAGCCCTCTGGCCTACAAAGTTTCTGTTGAGAAATCAGCTGACAGTCTTATAGCTCTCTCATAGATAACTAATTGCTTTTATCCTGCTGCTTTTAAGATTCTCTTTTTGTGCTTAACCTTTCGCATTTTAATTACTATGTGTTTTGGTGTTGGCCTCTTTGAGTTAATCTTGTTTGAGATTCTCAGTGCTTCCTGAGCTTGTGTGTCTATTTCTTTCACCAGGTTACAGAAGTTTTTCATCATTATTTCTTCAAATAGGTTATCAATTCCTTGCTCTCTCTCTCTTCTTCTGGTACCCTTATGATGTGAATGTTCATATGCTTGATGCTGTCCCAGGGGCCCTTAAACTATCCTCATTGTTTTGGATTCCTTTTTTCTTGTCGCTGTTCTGATTGGGTGTTTTCTGCTGCCTTTTCTTTTAAATCATTGGTTCGATCCTCTGCTTCATCTAATCTGCTGTTGATTGCCTCTAATGTATTCTTCATTTCAGTTATTGTATTCATTATTGACTGGTTCTTTTTTATGTTTTTTTTTCTATCACAATTTTTACATTTTCTATCTCTTTGTTAAGGTTCTCACTGAGTTCATCTACTCTTCCCATAAGTTCAGCGAGCATCCTTATAACCAGTGTTTTGAACTCTGTATGTAGTTGATTGCTTGTCTCCATTTTTTTTAGTTCTTTTTCTGGAGCTTTGTTCTGTTTCATTTGAGACATGTTTCTTTGTCTACCCATTTTGGCTGCCTCGCTGTCTTTGTTTCTATGTATTAAGTAGGGCTACTATGTGCCCTGGACTTAGTAGAGTACCCTTATGTAGCAGGCATTCTGTGGGACCCAGAGGTACAGTCTCCCTGGTGACTTGAGTGAATGCTTCAGGTGTGTCCCTTGTATGACTTGTGTGTTCTCTCCTATTGTAGTTGAGCCTTGATTACTGTTGTCACATCAGTGGGAAGAATTGACCCTAGTGCTGATTGGTTATGAGGACTGGCCAGGGCTGACGAGTTGTAAGGACTGGCCATGACTACAGTGGAGGAGCTGTTGTGTAGTAGCTGTCCTTATGGAGCAAGACTCACTTTAGCAGGGCTCTGGTGCCCGCCCAGCCTGCAATTTGGGTGTGTCATCCTCAGATACTGCCCTAGTTGGTGCTGTAGCTGTGTCTGAAGCAGATCACTGGATATGCCATCCCGAGGCCTCCTGGGTGGATCCCCACTGCTGACTGAGTTCAGCCACAGCTTGTGCCCTGCCCTGGGCCACCTGGAATGAGACATCAAGCAATTCACAGCTGACCACCACCCACAATGGGCTCGGAAGTGCCTCGAGAAGCCAAACCGGGAACTCAAGACCAGCTGCCACTAGTGCCAGACTTGGGGCTGCTCAGGAAGAGGTATGGGACACACCAAAGCCAGATGCTACTTGTTTGGGTTTTGTGAACCTTTGGGAGATTTTAGGAAAGTCTGCAGCATGAGCCAAGACAGGCTATTTGTATGTAAAAGCCACTGGAAGAGGATTGTAACCCATGTTCTTTCATTCCACTGTCTGCTCCTTTGTTTATGCTGTGCACTCTGAAGTCCCTTCTCTTTCTTTTTTTTCTTTTTCTTTTTTTTTCTTTTGCCTCATTATCTACTTCTCCGAAAGGTAGCTTCATGGTTTGGCTCAGGTATCTTCTCTTCTGGTCAAATTTCTTTATATTACCTTGTCCAGTCTGAGTTTGGTGCTCCTCTCTCATTCATAGAAGTGAGAGCATTTGTTTGTTTTAAAAATTATCATGATGATGCAGGACAGGGCAAATTTCTCCGAGCTTGGATAAGACCAAGCCCTGCACTGAGAGAAGAAGAACGTCTTTTGGCGGAGAGTGTGGAAAGAATTCAACACACATGCCAAAGTTAGAGTTAAAAGGAAAGTTTACTGGGAAAGGAGTAACACTGCACAGACAGAGTGTGGTCTCCTCTCAGAGGCAGAGTGAGAGGGACAGTGAGAGAGACAGAGTAAATGTACTGAGAGGGACAGTGACAATAGAGAGAGACGAGTACAGCAAGGACAGCGAGAGAGACAAAGTCCCTGAGATGACCCTGAGTGGTCAGGGAATTCAGTTTATTTGTCATTCTTTGTTTCCTATGTCCTTTGATATGGACATACGATGAGGAAGGGGAAGAGTATGTAGCCTGAAAAGGTAAGAATATGTAGAGTGAAAGGCCTGCTGGCAGTTCTCAGCCTTTAATACATAGGTTCCCCATGGTTTTAGCCATAGGGGATGACTTTTGGTTCCTGTTCCCCCTTTACAGGTGCGTTTGGTGGTGGTGGGGAGATTGGGGAGGATAGGGAGTGGGTGGGGGTGTGTGAATAGGTTGTTAGTAATCCATCAGAAATCTCCCTTTGTTCTGAAGGTGTCTTCCTAGCCTGGCTGCAGGGCTGATCAGCACACTGCAGTCTCTGAATGTGGCTTGATTAACATTTTAATTCTATGCCTTCTCCCTGCATTAATATTGCACACTAAATCTTTTCATTTACAAGTAAAGCATGCTAGGATTTTCACCAGTTGTTAAATGCCATGTTATTCTGTCAAAAAATAGAAACACTCTGATGTGAGGAAAAAAGCTGAATCAAAGAAGGTATACTGGGCAGATGGCTAAACTCACTAGGTAAGCAACGTATCCCTTTACATAAGCCTTACAACACATTAAGTCAAATCCTGGGATCAGCAAAATTGCATGATAGATAGAAGGAAAAATGTAATAACATTTTTTTGATTAATAAACTACATAATTTTGAGCTATGTCAATGGAACAATCTCACGATTTGGAGCAGAACAAAAAGAGTTAACATAATAAAAGGTTTGGAGAGAAAATACGTAAAAGCTACATAAAAATGACCTTGGGGTAGAGTGAGGTGGGAATGAATCTACAGCCAGATGTTGAAACACTTAACACATCTGCACATCTATTTGTAAATGATTATGCAAATAAAATGAAGAAAACTACTCTTGATACACCGTGAGTGGTACCTCATTATGCTCAGTACACTTTTGGCAGACACACCACTGTTGTCAGCTACTGGAATCCTCTCCAGAAATAATATTGAAACTCTCTCATTTCCACACGCTCAAATCCACTGGGGGGCCACAGATATCTCTGTTCTGGCTGAAAGACTCTGGCTTTGTTCAGAATAAGAAGTGCAGGAGAAATGGTGGTTATCTGAACTATCCTGACTGCTGCTCTTGTCATAATCACATACAGTTTCCCTTGCAGCTCTAAGGAACTCGATCCTCTGGGAATTCCCTCTAGGTGGTAAGAGGTAGGCCTGTAAGGTAATACTATATACAACACTGAATGAATTATAGCCTAGGTTTATGTTGGCGAGGTATCCCCAAGTTCTCCAGCCCTATGGGTTTACTTTTCCTTGAATATTTAATTAAAAAGTGCTGAAGACTCATAGAGAAAAAAAAAAGTTCCATCCTACCCCTGATACCTCAGAGGGCTTACAAATCTCCTAATTACCTCTTGATATATTTTCTTGCTTACATTGAATTCTTTCTTGCCTGTATCTTGTTTCTTTTGGCTATTCCAATTTACCCATGGGATGTCGATCAAATCATGTAACCTAGAGTTGTAAAATTTAGAAAAATTAAAAAAAAAGACATTCAGTTAAATTTGAATTTCAGAAATTTTTTAGAAATTCACATTTAACTGGTCATTCTATATTTTATCTGTCAATCCTAAACTTAACATCTTTCTTTTAATTTACCCAAAACACCTGTCTCTCAGTGTCAAGTGTTCATAGTATATAGAAGATTCATGAGAAACAGAGGTGAAGTTACAGAAAGCAAAGTTTATTTAACATCTAAAATTCTGTATCTTTGTTTTTGAAGTCCATGGTCATTCTGATCCCAAGAAACTTTTCACTGGTTGACTTTGCTTCTCAGGATCTCTGTCCTCTTGTCTTGTTGCAAAACACTCTCTGTTCCACTTTCTCTACTTAACCTTTTTCCGTTTAGAAAAAAAAGTGCAGCTCGCTGCCAGCGATAATTTAATTTTACATAAACACACTCTTTGAGGCTAAAGCAAATCTGACTGGTTTGCAGTGTGAAATAAAATATAAAATCTCTTCTTGGAGTTTTTTCTAAACAGAACTTGTCTCTAATCCTAATGTAACAGAAATGTACACATAAATCGGATTCATCAGGTGACTCTTCAGCTAACGACTGTTTGAGAACAATGTTAACATCACGCGTGGGAATGCTACATTTTCTAGGATTTGACATTTTCAGGGATTGAGAATTACTATATTTTGTAAATGGAAATACCACTAATACAAACAGAATGCTATAAATGGAACGAAGTCATTTGTTTTCAAAGACTACCGATAAACTAGAACAATGCCAAAAATAATAATAAAAGCGAGATATTTCGTGGCAAACTTTGGGGGTGAGGTTAGGACTGTAATCCATGGGTTATCTCAGGGTAAATGCTGCAGCTGCAAGCGCCGCTGGTGAGTATTCTCAGGGCAAATGGGAAATGGATTAATTCTCGGTGCTTGCACCCTATCATTTTTAGATTGCTCCAGAATAACAACTTTTCTCATTTTATTAGATGGGATGTTTTGGCTTTTTAAATTTGTCTCACCCTAACCTATTCCCAAAGTGCCCTAAGGCGACTAGAGACAGGGGCCAAGGACTTTATCACATTAAGAACCATCAAGTTATTTTCCCATATAAAAACAGCGCTCTCCTAAGAAGAAGCCAGCTGATCAGCTACAAAAATTTGTAATTTTCTCTCCCTTCCATTATTTAATTAATCAAGAAATGGAGGAAGTGCAATATGATATATGCATAATATAGGAATCGCTAATAAATGAGCTTCTTATAAAAACCCCATTTATCTGCTATGTCTGATCCAAACTCAGCTCTGAAGGTAATTTGGAATTACATTTATCATTTTATTCCATTAGTGACATATAAGAAACACAAACACACTCGGTCTCTTCTGTATATTAGACTTTTAAACTTGTACTTGATATAATAAAATTATCTCAGATGTGAATTTCACCAACAAATAATTAAAATAAATTAAACTATCTTAGATAAAGCATCCATGATAAAAGAAAGTCAATAATACACTAATTTAAAAAGGCTTTTTGCTGTTGCCTTGAAGGCCCCAGAAATTGGATTTTCACTTCACAAGAGATGGGAAAAAACGATCAACAGCTAGCCCCTCCACCTCTTCTCTTCTGATTTCTCATTCCAATAGATGAGTTCTTGTCTGGGAGGAAGATCTAATTCAGTGGGTGTTCTCCGAGGACTGACTTGGTGCTGGGCTTGTCCTCGGTATTGGAATGACAGAGATAAATGTCAAGCTTCCTTCCTTTAGGTACTCACAGTCTATGGAGGGGAAATAGACATGTAAACAGGCTAAAGCAATATTATGGTAAAGAAGTGAATGAAGTTTGTATGGGGTTGATAGGCAAAGTATGTTTGATCATACATGTAGAAAAGCAGGGATGCCTAAAACATTAGATTCTGAATCTGTACCGGTGAGGAACATGTTTTCTTTGTCCTCATCAACTGATATGAGCCACTAAAATGGTGGTCACAACCCAGGCAGAGAATGAGGAGATCGAACATTGTAATTTTCCTTTTTTTTCCCCCGTTTCCTTTCTTTTCTGTTTATTATTGTACATTGTGATATCGGACATAAGGAAAGTTGGAGTGTTGGACAGTACATAGGAGGTACCCATCATCTAGTGCTGGGGTTAACTAAGTTTCACAAAGAAATGAGAAATAATAATTGAAAAACAGCCATCATATAAAATAAATTAAAATAAACATAAGTGATTACTTTTCTAAACCCCACAAAAATACGGGTGAACATAAATTTAAAGCGGATATCCAAAAAGCTAGAAAAGCTAAACATATCAAATGCCGTAGGAGAAATAAAACTGTTAAATAGCAAATCTCCCTAAACAATCGCTATAGGTTAGGCTCTTAAGGGGAATACATAATGCTCTGGGCATCATTTTTCAAAATAGCTACTTTCCTCCTCCTTCTGCCTGAAGCACAAGATTTTTCTCTTATTTTGACTTCTAGAACCTGGTAAGGCTCCTGGAGGCACAACTCACAAAAGCATGGCCCTCTCTTTGACTTTTCCATACTGAGCCTCCAGCAATTCATTCATTACAGTTCAAGGTTTTTCTACCCTTGGACTCACTCCAGCAGCGGATTTCTACTCATGACCTTATACTCTGATGAGCCTTGATTCTCCAAATCTGCATGTCTCTCTGAATTTGGGTGAGTGATTTGCCCTGTGACATCATATCTATGATGGATTTGTTGTATCTCTCGCATTATTTTCAGTAATGTCTATTTGTCCTTTGTGCTTCTTCTAATTTCACATTTTGCTTTTTTTAATTGAGATATAATTGACTTTTAACATTGTAGTAGTTTTAGGTGTACAACATAGTGATTTGACGTATGTATATATTACAAAATGATCACCACGAAATTTAGTTAATATCTTTTTGTGTATGATGAGAACTTTTAAGATCTATTCTCTTAGCAGCTTTCAAATATACGATGTAGTATTGTCAACAATAGTTACCTGGAAGTTTATACTTTTTGACTACCTTCACCCATTTTGCCATGAAATGGCAATAATGTCTACATTTTACTTTTAATATTCATTTTTAATTTTTAATATTTTCATCAATTTTGTTCTGAATTCTGTACTTCACATTTTATTGTGTTTTTTAATGTTGTTGTTATCTCTTCTTTGAGGTCTTTTTTTTTTATAAAGATAATTGCATTAACATTTTAAAAAATTCTTGGCAGTATTCTTAATTACAATTTTTATTGGCTCCATAGCAACATTCACATTTTTTGTTGTTGAGTATTCTTTGCCTAATATTTATTTTCTAATCTTTGGTTCCTCCTTTTATGCTTACCTTTGTCCTGGATATATGGTTACATTTTGGATAAATTATATACAGGAAATTTTTATGGAAGAAAAAGGATTCTGTTCATATTAGGAAGGCTTCTCCTCACTGTTTTTTTTTGTGACTTCTTAAACTTTACTTCTCACAGTTTGCACTGAAGAGCAGCTGGCAGTTCAGTCTCTTTGTAGATTATCTTACTGACTCACTGCTTTTTATTAATATGATTTTGCCTTTTTGATTTCTCATTTACCCCCATTCTTACTGTTCAGAATGAAATAGAGTTTAGAGGAACTGTCCTTTGCAAACTTTGGATTCCATTCCAGTTTTGCAAATAAAAATGCGAGTGGGTTTTATACATCTGGGTGTAGCACATACAAAGGAGAAGACTGCTCTGCATATTTTTCTTTGGAATCTGCATTCATAGGCTTACTCTTGTCTGCATCTTCCCGCATACTGTTTGACCTTCACTACTTTTGGCAGTTTTCCCTTTCTATTTTGTGTTTTGAGGTTTAAAATATCTATTTATTTTTTTGAACATGCCTTTTGTATTGCCGTCTTTTATATTTTGGCTTTTGGGTGATTTTTGAAATGAGTGAGGAACACTTAGATTTAATTTACTGTGTTAAATATAGAAGTCTCTCGGTTGGGAGTTATATTTGTGTCTGTCTTAGACATATATTGTTTCTCTTCTCTCAACTGTTATTTTGATGTTCTAAGAATTTCTATGAAACACAGTTAAATAAACAAGCTATTATGTCAACATTAGGCTCACTACATATTTTGTGGGGCCTAATGTAAAATTAAAATGTAGGGCTCCTTGCTCGAAAAGCAAGAAGAAACTTTTATTTTCTCTCTCAACTTGTCATGGTGCTTTTCATTGGTATTTAATGGTGTGGTGCATCGAGCATTGTGATTCTCAAGAGGCGAATACATACTCTCACAGTGCCTTGCGACTTCAGGTAGAGGACACACACGCACCCAAACATAACCATCTCATGCTTAGGTCCCTGCCAAGGGCACAGAGTGGCAGCAGTTGCTGAGTCAAGTCAGGAAGCCAGCAATGCAGACCCTATCTTGTGTAGGTGAGGTGATAGAACCAACTATAAGCTGAGACTTCAGCTTGAGGAACATGTTTTATTATCCTGTCAGACTTTATTTATAAAACACAAATTCAAAGATAAAATTAAGATTTTCAGAATTTTGACTGCAGAGCATTAAACCACAAGTGTGAGGCACCTTCTTGGCATGAGGCCCTGTCTGACTACTGCAGTTGCATACCCATGAACTCAGCCCTCATGTTGACAAAAGAAAGTTTTAGTACAGGTGCAATGTGTAATTTTGCTGAATGTCATGGACATTAGCTACAAATCATTAGCCATTGCTAACACATTAAAACTCCTCTAGGTAAATTGCCTTTTAAAGAATCTTTTCCTGTGGAGAAAAGAGAATACTGGTATACTGCTGACGGGTTTGTAAATTGGTGCAACCACTATGGAAAACAGTATGGAGGTCCTTCAAAAAATTAAATATAGAACTACCATATAACTCAGCAATTCTACTTCTGGGTGTTTTCCTGAAGAAATCCAATACACTAATTTGAAAAGATCTATGCACCCCTATGTTCACTGCAGCATTATTTACAATAGCTAAGATATAGAAGCAACCTAGGTGTCCATCAATAGATGATTGTGATGCCAGAGAGCTCGTCAGGATGGGAGTCCAAACAGAGACCTTGACCCTGGAGCTCTGGTGACCAGGTTCTTGTTTAGTGCTGAAGAAAGAATTCAAGGACATGACAAACAGCAAGTTTTATTAAAGCAAAAGGTCACACTTAAGAGAAAAGTGTGGGCAGCTCAGACATACTGTCTGAATCATGGGCTTTTGTTTTCTTGGAGATGAGGGTTGTCCCAAGGCTATCCAGCCTGCCTCCTGGTTCTGCCTTGTTTTCTATGACATCTAGAGGAATGGAGGTGGCTCGAAGCCATCTATCTTGTCTCCTGGCCTTGGTTTGTTTCTCATGCTGAGGTCTCACACTTGAAATCAAAACTGGGAGTGGGCTGAGTAAAGGAAAAGGGAGAAATTCTAGAGCCACAGGGAGAGAGCCGAGTAAGGGACTGAGGAAAAATTCCAGAGCCACATCCTGTGTTGCAGAAATGTTGCAAAATCAGACCGATGAGAAACCAAACACCACTGGGAGAGTTGGAGAACTCAGATTTATTATACCGGGGGTCCCAGAAGAGCTAGTGTTCTGAAGATCTGGGTCCCAAGCTCAGGGATAATTTTGCTTTTATATCTGTGCTGTTACAGTTGGCATGGGCTGGTTGGTTGATTTGCCCTCAGACAGTTATAGACCGCAGGAGTTGCTGTAGGCTACGAGCAGTAACAGAGCATGAGATTTTTCAAACAGGAACTTAGGCAATACATCTGTTATCTAGACAGAACAATCAAAGGGGAGGGTGGGTCTACAGTTGATCTCCAGATCACTCTGCCTTTCGGCCTATGCAGCAAGCATGTCCACAGAAGCAGGACAAAGAGCTGATTACAAGGTTAGACATTTGAGTGGAAAATTCCTCTTCACCTGGAGGGAAGGGGGTCTTTCCAAAGCTAACTATCATGCCTCAATTGGATAAAGATGAGATGGTACATATATACAATGGAATATTACTCAGCTATAAAAGGAATAAAACCTTGCCTTTTGCAACATGGATGGACCTCGAGGGTATTATGCTATGTGAAATAATTCAGAAAGAGTAAGACAAATACTACATGATTTCATTTATATGTGGAATCTAAAAAACAAAATAAATGAATAAACAAAGCAGAAACACACTCACAAGAAGTTTCAAAATTTATAGCAGCAACAAACTGATAGTTTCTAGATGGGGCGGGGAGTTAGGGGGGATAGGTGAAGGGGATTAATAATTACAAATTGCCAGTTATAAAAATAGTCAATAGGAAGTAAAGTATGGCATAGGGAATATATTAAATATTGTAATAACTAAGAAATAAAGAAAGAACTTTTTCCTTTTGGTCCTACTTACCTAGCTTATTCTCCTACAGTATTTTTCTTTCATCTTTGCTTTATTCAAAACCCATGTATGTATTAAGGATATGCAAACTCCCAGATTCAGGACTTTCATAGGGAAATGAATTAATCTCTTCTTAAATCCCAAATTTATACAAAAATTAGCTCAAGATGGATTATAGATCTAAATGTAGAACAAATCTGTTAAAAATTATAGAAGACCACACAGGAAAAAGTTTTCATGAACTATGGTTAAGAGAATGGTTCGTAGATATGAAAACAAAGGCTATCAGAAAAAAAAATATATATATAGACTTCATTTTTTTTTTTTTTGCTCTATAAAAGACCCTGGTAAGAGGATGAAAAGGCAAGCTGCAAACTGGGAGGAAATATTTGCAAATTGCATACCTGACAAAGGACTTGGATCTATAATATATTTTTAAAAATGTCTAAACTCAACAAAAAGAAAATGAACTATCTAATTAAAAAATAGGCAAAGAAATGAAGAGTCATTTCACTGAAGGCAATATATAGATGAAGAATAAGCCCATGAAAAAAATGTTCAATATCATTAGCTATTAGGGAAATGAAAATTGAAACTACAACGTGGTATCACTACACACCTATTAAAAGAGCTAAAGTAAAAAATAATGATGGTACAAAATGTTGGCAAGGATGTAGAGAAACTGGGTCTCTCATACATTGTTGGAGGGAACATAAAATGTTGCAGCCAGTCTGAAAAAAAATGATGGTTTCTTTAAAAACAAAACAAAACTAAACTAAACCTGCAACTAAAATACAACTCAGTAATTGTATTCCTGGTCATTTATCACAGAGAAATAAGCCCTTATATCTGCACAAACTTCTATATACTGTTGTTCATAGCAACCTTAATTGTGAGGGGATGCAGAATTTGTCAACCCAAAATATGCCTCTTTGGCATAAGGATTATTTTAAAAAATCAGCAGACCTAAGACAAGCTCTGAAAACCAAGTAAGTTACCCTTTTGTAAAAGACATTTACATTTATAAGGGCAATCTCAATCTGTAAGGGTGTCTCCCTCTCAGAACCAGGAAGAGGAGGATGACTCTAAATCTCTAAAAATTTATCAACAGAGAAGGCAAGGACTTAAATCTGTATAACAACCTTACTCTTGTTTACTTAGGTTTGCCTGAAAACCTCCCATAACTGGCTCCTCCATATAGAGATGATATTTAAGGCAGTGGCTTGGGCCATATGGTGAGGGGGGTGAGTTACTCAGTTTTCCTGGGGCTCTCCCATGTATACAGGAGGTATTGGTGTTATTAAACTTCTGTTTGTTTTTCTCCTGTTAATCTTACATTACAGGAGTGTCTCAGATGAAAACCTAGAAGGATAGGGGAAAAATTATTTTTCCTCTCCCTCAATTGTTATAACTAAAAATTATAAGCAACACAAAGGTCCTTCAACTGGTGAATGAAAAAACAAATGGCACACCTACACAATAAAATTCTAATCAGCAATAAAAAGAACAAATTATTGCTGCAGGAAATATCTTGAATGGATCTCAAGGGCATTATGCTGAGTGAAAAAAAAAGCCAATTTCAATGGTTACAATGCTATGCGGTCCCATTTATATAGCATTATTAAAATGACGGAGAGATGAACGACAAACTAGTATAGCCAGGCGTTTTGGTTGGGAGACAAGTGTAACCATTAATGGATGTATTTGTCAGTGTTTTCCAGAGAAACAGAATAAGAGATATCTAGATCTAGCTCTAGATGTAGGTATGTCTGTTTATATACATATACATATACATATACATATACATATACATATACATATACATATACATATACATATACATATATACACACACACACACGCATATGTATACACATGAATAAAACAGTATTTATTATGAGGAATTGACTTGTGATTATGGAGGCTAAGTCTCACAATCTTCTACCTATTAGCTGGAGACCCAGGAGAGCTGATGGTGTATATAATTTCAATTCGGGCCTAAACGTCTGAGAACTGCCCTCACCCAGAAACTAGACATACCCACAAATAATACCTAACCAGATATCTGGGTATCTAGTGACCCAGTCAATACAATACATAAAATTAATCATCACAAGTTGGGTAACATGAAGCAGCTTCTTTGTGGTAATGGGACAATTATGTATCTTCATTTTGATGATGATTACTTGAATCTAAACATGACAATATTTCATAGAACTACACACACACACACACACACACAGAGAAGGTGTAGGTAAACATTGGTGAGATCTGAATAATTTAATAGTATTGTGCTGACATCAATTTCTTGGTTTGGATAATGCATTATTATGTTTATGTAAGATCTTATCTGTGGAGAAGTTGGGGGAAGGACACATAAAAACTCTCTATTATTTTGGAAAGTTCTTGTGAGTCTTAAAATATTTTGAAATTTAAAAAGTTATAATAAGAAGTAAAACAAACAAACAAAAAAAACCCTTCCAGATCCACTAAACAGCAGGTATCGAATCTATTAAGACATGGTTAAGACACATGTTTTACCAAAGTCCAAATTTTTCTCTAGATAAATTCAGTAATCAAATCAAACATGAGCAGTATGCACTTTGACCTTTAGGATACTAAAAAGAATAAAGAATGATCTTTACTCAAGAATACCCTATTCTCATGCAGAAGACAAAAAACTGGTTAATCACAATTCATGTGAAATTACTTAGTTCTTAATGCATAGCTCTTAATTCTTTCTGTGCCTCTTTGTCCTCATCTGCAAAATGAGAACACAAATAATATCTATTTCATGGGTTCATTATGAGGAATTAAAAAAGAATACATGGAAAGGTTCTGGAACGTATTAAGTGATCAATAAATAATAACATCATCATCATCATTATTATTATTATTATTGTTATTATTATATCAAGGGCATTTAGTCATCTCCCAAAGCCTCACATCTAGACTTGTATTCAAATCATTCTCAATAGGCTCTTTCTTTGCTATGAAGAACACATTTTATTATCAGTCAAATTTAGAAAAAATATCCCTAGTCCTTGTCAGGTCAAAAGTACTTCTACTGATTCTAAGCACAACTCTTCTAAATTTTCTCCTTTGTTTGAAAAGGAGAAGAGACAGTGGAGCCCCAAAGTAGATGGTGGAGCACGGTGGTTGAAAGCATAAGCATTAGTATCCGCTTCATCCCTTTACTACCTCTGTGATCCTAGACAAGTGACAATTTCTTCTGAGTCTGTGTCTTTTGTAAAATGAAGACCATAATGGTGTTTACTTCATAAGGCTGTTATGAAGCTTACATGAAACAGTGTTTCTAAAGTGCTTGCCAGTTTCCAATACATAGCACATAGTACCTCTCAGTTCCGTCTCTTCTCAACTAGCCCTCAAAGCAAAGGAATTTAAAAGTGATCCCAATTCAGTCCCTCCCTAGCCAGAAACACTCTCCTGAATCAAAGATAAAGTATATTAATCCTACTATGACTTTTTACCCCTTTTGTACTAAAATCACACTCATTGGTCAGATTTATGAAATGCGTCCAACAGGGTACCTATTGCTTAATAGGTGTTTCCTAAACATCGCTTGGCTAACTTGCTAAAGGCTTCCAAGGAGTACATTTCTAACAGAAACTGAAGGTTAACGTGGAGTGTATTAGAATTTAGTAATTTGTAAAGGAATCTGGCTTAAGTGTTATTACCAATATACTAAGGCCAATTCCCTAGACTGTTCTCTCCACTGACAAGAATCAGCTTGCTTGGCACCACGTATTGGTGATGCTTTGTCTTTCTAAGACTGTGTTTGATGTCTGTGTTAATCGTAGTTACCTGCACAATAATGTGTTCCCTGGCTAGGGGACAGTGGATGAGAGAGAATGGCTTATACCGGTCAGCTCCAACCCTGGAAGATTATGAAAGGAAGATGAAGTTCATAGATACAGAGATTTGTTGCAAAGATATTTCTATGCAGGAGACAGATTATTTTAGGGAACAACCACACAAATTACCTTTATGGAGATTTAGGAACTAAACCTAATGGGGTTTTCTCCTCAATGATCAATATATACAACTATATTATATAATAATATTGTATATCAGTATATACAACTATATCAATATATTCATCTATCATCTATCTATCTATCTATCTATCTATCTATCTATCTATCTATCTATCTATCTATCTATCTATCATCTATCATCACCTATTTATGCAGTTGACTTGGAGTCAGGCACAGAAAAGTTTGCATTCTAGATCTGCCATGCCATTTCACCACGGAACCTTGATTGTCTCAGTTTTTTTTTTTTTTACAAGATTTCTGAGAAAGAACTTTGAGTAAAGTACTTTAGACATTAACATAACTGAGAACACATAATTTCTAAGAGCTGTCTACTTATTAACATAGCTCACCAACATTTGTGTAAAGAGTGGGGGTATAATCACTTGATAATTGTATTTGAGATTTCAGTGTGAACAAGCATCATCTGTTCATAACTAGCTTTGAAGCCACTCCCTCTACTCACATGGATGGCAGGCCTGAGAGAGGACAGTGCACACGGCACACTTTTTCCACTGAGGGGAAAATCTACGTGTGCAAATCACACCTGTGTTGTTGTAGAGATAGGCGTCAATGAAAGTCTCTAACCCCATCCCCAGTCAGTTCCCACGATCCCCACAAATCCTGAAAGGGAATCTTGTAGAGTTCAAGGTGCCAGTCAAATGCCAGGTCTGGCCCAATTTAATTATCTCTTTTGCACTGCTGAACACCAAAGGGGTGTCGTAAAAAGGAATATCTCTTAAAGTCCTGCTTACTAAGAGACAATCTAAGAAATAACGGGGCATTCTCACCCAAGGGGCTACAAACACAATCGTGTTGTGTTTCATCCAGCAATCATTCTACTGGGTATTTACCCCAAAGACTCGAAAACCCATATCCAAAAAGATATTTGCACACCGATGTTCATAGCAGCATTATTCGTAGTGTCCAGGACATGGAAGCAACTGAAGTGTCCTATGATAGATGATTGGCTAAAGAAGCTGTGGTGTATATATATACAATGGAATATTACTCAGCCATATGAAGAGATGAAATACTGCCATTTGCGACAACATGGATGGACCTCGAGATAATCATGCTAAGTGAAATAAACCAGACAGAAAAAGTAGAAAACTCCATGATATCATTTATATGTGGGATATAAACCTAAAGCAACAAAAGAACAAGACAAACAAACAGAGACTCATGGACATGGACTATAGACTAGTGCTTACCAGAGGGTAGGGAGAGCGGAGAGGGGAGAAGTAGACAGGGTAAAAGGGGCCAAATATGTAGTGACAGAAGAAAATCTAACTATGGGCGGTGAATACGCAGTGTAAATATATATATGCCTTACTGTTAATGTGTACAGCTGAAACTTATTGGATTTCATTAACCAATGTCACCATAAAAAATAATAAAAATATGAATAAAATCTCCTGAAAAAATCATACTGGCATCCTGAACTTCCTGGTCCAGGCTGGCCCCAAAATGTATTGTTTCCAAGACAGTATTGTATCAGTGCATTCCGAAAACTGAAAAAAAATCAAGGGTGTTAGAACCACACAAATTGTTTTCTCTGAGTTGAAAGTAAAAGCAAGGAGTACGGGAATGTCCTTTAGAAATGCAGCTGCATTAGGTACTTAGAAAAGTCTTGAGTTGTCTTCATGTATATTGGAGGGGGCAGTAGGCTGAGGAGGTGTAGAGAGGAATTCATTAATATGACGATTCCTAAAACTGTGCTGACCAATATGGTAACCATTAAAAATATACGGCTATTTGAATTTAAACAAAATAAAAATTTTCCTCTGTCTCACCAGCCCTATTTCAAGTTATCAGTAGCTACATCAGGACAGTGGCTACCATATCGGACAGAACATCACAGGAAGTCATTTTGGACAAATCTAAACCAGTATGCCATCCAACACTTTAGTTCATAATATCTAATTGTTTAGAGAGTCCTAAGCTACATTTTCTTTTATGCATTATTTACTGTCAAACTAATAACCAGCTTTCTCGCTTCTTTATGATTTTTGTAGCTTTGCATTGGAGTCTGAGCATTCAATGGGTAAATATCTCTTCCAGAAGTATTTACAGACTGGTTTCAGCAGATAGACACCTTCTCATGTCAGGTTCCTGGACTGATGGGATTGCCTCTGTGAGCACAATTGAGCAGTGTTGGGACTGGATAATGTAGACGCTGCTGGATCTACGGTGGGGTCCATGTTTGTCAGACCTATTACTAGGGATTTGAGTGGACATGGATCCTCTCTGGTCTCTGGGTGAATAAGACTGCCACTGTGACAAAGGTCCACTTCAAGATCTGCAGCTGGGTCTGCAGATGGCAAGCCTGTTATTAGGTGCACAGATGTGTTTGACTCCTGGAAGTTCCCTGGGAGGGCTCCTGCTGAGTCACTGGGTGGGGCCCTGGGAGGACAGAACTGTTCCTGGACTGCAGCAGGAAGGGAGTGGAGCCAAGTTACAGGGCCTCTTCAGGGACTAAGATTTGTGGACCTGTCTCTATGGACATAGATGGGTGTATCTCTTCCTAAGTCCCTGTGTAGGCAAGATGTTTCCTGGACCACAGCTGGGAGGGCTGGAGCTGAGTTACAGGGACACTTCACAATCTGCAGTTGGACCTATATTGGCAGGCCTGCCTCTGGGGGCACAGATGGGTGTTTCTTCTGCTGGATCCCTGGGTTGACAAGACTGCTTTTGAAGCATGGTTAGGAGGGGCTGGAACTGAAATGCAGGGCTGCTTCAATATCCACAGTCAAATCGAAGTTGGCAGGCCTGTTATCTGAAGCATAGTCAGGGGAGACTCCTTCAAGTTTCCCCGGCAAGTGGTATTGATAGCAGGACAAATGCCAAACGTTGCTATACCCATGTCCAAGGGGAAATTGAGCTGTTACTGGGACTGTGGTGGGGAGCATGGTTGGCCAGCTTGCCACCTGAATGTGGGCCTACCTTGTCAAAACAGCCCTACTCAGTCTTCTACCCCACTGGTGTTTTGTAACCTCTTACCTTGTTCTTAAAGCTCTCACAGAGACATTTTTGTCTGGATGGCTGCCAAATTATTGTTTCTATGTGGGGGAGGTATGAGCAGGGGACCTCCTATTTCACCATCTTGCTGATGTCACTCCAAGAACCTTGTTTTTTAAAAGTGTCTTGTGCATACACGTGCACACATACAATATTTAAATCAGTGGTTCTCCAACATGCATCAGAATCAGAAGGCACAGATTTCTGCCTCTCATCCCAAGCCCCAGATTTTCTGATATAGTAGGTCTGGAGTAAGTCCCAAGAATGTACATTTCTAACAAGTCCACGGGTGTTGCCGATGCTACTGGTCAAAGGACCACACTTTGAACCGTCAACTTAGATGGTCCTCCTAATTTCCGAGCATTGCAACCCAAAAGTGTCCCCTAAATATGGCCAGATTTAAGGTTCAGCTTTAGAATCTCTAGATCTTTTTACTCATTTAGGATGGAGGAACAAAAGTCTTTAAAATTCTTTACTACTATATTGGCCTTTGTTTGTTTGATGAAGGAAAGTACTGTGGAGTCTTGAGGAGAGGAAAGCTGGCTAGAAGAAATGACTGCTTACACACCTAAACCTAGTCCAAATTGGTGAGTCCTACCTGGATTGGATGCAATTTCTTTGCTTCTAATACTTAAACTATTACTTAATGCAAACCTAAATTGCTCAAGCTCTGATTTACCTTGAAGTAACACTATCTTGCAAACAGTAAACTGTTGGTCTCTGGTTCCAGCATACACTATAGCAGATCAAAACTTCTGCATAAATCAGAGGAGACTCTTGCCAATATTTCCATAATCATTGGCAGAGTGAATATAAAAGCTGAATATTTCACCGAGTTACATGCCACTTCTCTGAGTTTCGACTTTTGAAAGTTCTCCCAAACCGGTGGTGTTAACTGAGAAAGGGTTGCATGCAACACCACAGCAGTACACGCAACTGATTATTCTATCATGTAAAGATTTCAGTTCTCTCCATTACCTTGTTACAGATTTGACTGATTATTTTTACTTAATTGACTAAATTCATCAATGACTTGGCATTTTTAAATACCAAAGCAAGTGCATATAAAAATAATGGAGAGAGGAAAAGTACCACTTGCTGAGCAATTTATACAAACCAAGCACGATCCTCTAGACATTTTATATCTGTCAACACATGTGACTCTCATGAATTTGCATCGTTTGGATTATTATCTTCTCATCACATATGAGAAAAATTGATATATGATATAATTAGATTATGTTTATGTAGCTAATAAGAGCTGTAGCATTAAGTGACTGAGATTTCTTCATTGTCTAATCTCATAATCTTTCCACTATATTGGCATCCCTACAATGTATTCAGTAGAATAGGTATTTCAGTAGAGAAAATATTTGTCGGCCAAACAAGTTCTGAAAGTGTTGCATATTATGATTCTTTTTTTAGGTTTCTGATGCTCATAAGTATTTTAAGTTCTCTAAATAGGACTCTCAGTAAAGGAATCATAGAGCCTATAGTTTCTCCAAGTTAATCGATAATGGAACCCCTCATTCCAAACACAACATTTTGAGAAATGCTATCTTGTGCTAGGCTACTTGCTTAAATATAGAACAGATGTTTATTTTTAATTCCAATTCCCAAAGCAGAGTCAGAGGGAGGTAACTGAGAAAATTTCTTACCTAATGTTCATTCCCAAATTCCTTCTTCAATGAATGTGAATCTTTACTCAGACTGAGGAACAGAGACTTGCACTCTGTTCCAATTAGCAGGGTTATTGTGTTAAAAGGTGTTGCACGTGTTTCACCTGTTCACTTCTAAACCGTCCTTCCTTATGTTTAAGATGGTATAGTGGATTTGAGCCTTCTCTCTTATTAGACCACCCTGGCTATCTTGTCCTATCTTGTCTCTTCTCTGTGCTAGAGTTTGGTAAGATCCTGGGACACGACTTTGGACCTAAACAGTGCGCCCACATTCCCTGCTTTGGGGTTTGGATAAAAGCCAGGCTCACATTACTTTCCTTTGCTATTGAATCTAGTAGATAGGTTTCTCTCAGGGAGCCTGTGTATATGGGGGCGGGGAAGTTAGGTGGTGTTTGTGGTGCGTTCTTGAAATCTAATACTCATAGGCCCTTAGACTAATACTGTCAAAACATGTATTCTTTTTTTGTGAATTTATTCTGCATTTAACCAATATCCACGGAGCTTAAAAAGTATTTTCAAATAAAATATTTTCATAATTTGCAGCATGTAGCAGAATAAAAAGAAAATAGTCAACAGCTTAAATTACCAATACACTTTTATTTACCCACTATGTATGTATCTGGCATTATATAAAGTACTATATTAGGTATAGAAAATGAAATAGAACCCTGTCCTCCAGGAGTTTACAGTTCACAATGTCAGATAAGCATATGCTGCAGGAGAAACACCAAACTTGAAGTCACACAGGCCTTGTTCAGACACTTCTCCACTATGAGACCTTGGGCACAGCACTTAAGCTTTCAGAGCCTTGGCACTCTCTTTATTAACTATAAGGTCTAACTCTTCACAGGGTAACTGTGAAAATTAAACAAGGTAATATCTTTTGTGCTCTGCAGACAGAAATATGTGTATTCTATGGGCATGAAGCAAAATGCCAAAGGATAACAAACTGGGGACACATTCTTCTTACAGAGTCGAGTTTACTTGAAAATTGGAGAAAAGAATTTTTATAATAAAACAAACAGGAATATATTAAGAAGTAGAAAGAAAAGTCTACATGAATTTTTAGGGCAAGATATGAAGCTTCAATCACATTCTGTTCTTGTGGGCTGCTTTAGGTGATACTCCCAGGGGCCCTGGAGGGATGTGCTTTCACTCCTCTGCATTATGGGTGTTTCAGTCAGAAAAAAAATCTGAGATGCAATGAAATCTGTGAAAGTTATCCTAATCTATAAGCATTTCACAATGTTACTATTACTCATATTCAAGGCAGAGGGAAATAAATGCAAAAGGAGACTCAAATGGCATGTAGGAAAGGACAAAGGGAAACAGCAGTGTGACCTCAGGCTGACTACAACAGAGTTCACAGGAGATTGCATTTGAGACACTGTTAGGGGACAGGTGTATTCTTGTCATTTTTTAGAGCAGTGATTTGGAAACTTGAGTGCACATCAGAATCACCTGGAGGGTTTGTTAAAATACAGATTTCCAGGCCCACCCCCAGAGACTCTGATGTAGTAGATCTGGAGTAGAGTTAGAGTATTTGCATTTCTAAAAAGTGTTCAGATGATGCTTATGCCATTGCTTCAGAAAGAACCATTGCTTTCAAACTTTGTTTCCGAACTCCAGCAACCTTAAAAAACCATTGATGTTTGGACCCCGCTTCCATATTTAATTGGTCAGATTATGAATATTAAAAGAATTCCGAGGTGTTTCTACTCTGCAGGTGGAGTTATAGTGACCAACCTTCCCATTTTACCCAGCACTAAGTTGTTTCCTGAGATGGGAGATTTTCAGTGCTAAACTTGGATAGTCCCATTCAAACTGGGGCAGTTGGTCAACCTAGCTATGGAGTCAAGGTCTACTATGTAAATAACTTTCTTTATCTATCTTGTGGAGGATGATGATGAACACAGTTATCTTGCCATTGCTTAGCATAAGAAGTAGGCACTCAAGAACTAGTTGCTTGAATCCACTTAACTTACATGGTATAAGTATGGTGCTTTAGAGACAACATTGTGAAGAATGAAAAAAGCACTGCCTTTGGAGTTAGACAGAAATGGACATGGTGGCTGCTGATTTCCACATGAATTAGTTGTGCAACTTTGGGTAAGGTACTTAAAATATTTGAGACTCAGTTTCTTCTTATGTGAAGTGCAGAAATAATAGCTCACAGAGTTTTCATGGAAGTCCACAAAGTTATTTATCGTAAACATGTCTAGTATAGTGATAAGATCTCTATTAATGCTGTTCTATACATATGTGTGTTTCATTCTTCACTGAGTGTGACAATACAAATATGCACAAATCTTTAAGGGATCATATTGTTTCTAGAGTTAGGGAAAGGGATAAAGCCCTCATGAATGAGATTAATGTTCTTATAAGAATGGCCACAGGGAGATCCCTAGTGCTTTCCACTATATGAGGAGACAGTGAGAATAGGCAGGATGCAATCTAGGAGAGGGCCTTCACTAGAACACAGCCATTCTGGCAGCAGCACCAGAATCTTGGAGTCCCAGCCTCAAGAACTGTGAGAAATAAATATTTATAAGCTACCTAGTCTATGGTATTTTGTTATAGCAGCCTGGACAAAGACATAAGTACATATAATTAAAGGTAATATGGAATTTAAATGACATCTCAGGCAAACATGCTAATCTGTTAGAAATTCTTGGCTTCCACTTTCAAAAATAACTTAAATCACAATAACATTTCAGCTACATTGGGCCAATATTTATTTGATTTTTTAAAAAAATTACCTCAAATTAAGGGAGACTACTGGTAGACTGCACAAAATATAGCGATGGCTGCCAAATACAAAACAATCTTGTAAAAATAAATCCAACATTTCTTTATTTTCTTATTTATACAAAAAATACAAATTATATAATCTTGTCAAAACCTCTGATTTCCTTTTATTAATATATTTTTTTTTGTTTCAACAGTGACAAAGAATTCCACATGAAAAAATATTGTCTCTAAAGAGTGATTAAGATAGATGGTCAAGTATAGCCATCTATTAAACATAAATAATTGGAATAACTATATGTTCATTGCTATTATAAGAATGTCAAAATATCCTGATTATTGTCTTGTCTGATAACTGGATGTTAGTAGTGTAAATTTCCAATTTTCTCTGTTTCATAAAATTCCCTGGAGCTTACATGGAAAACACTGCACTACCAGATCACTCAGAAGAAGAAAAGCAACACAATAGAAGTGATCAGTGTGGTGAATACAGATGCACTTGTAGGGCAGAGGAGGTGGAGAGGGTCATCATTAGAAGTGGAGTCATTTGGTGCATTCTCTGTCTTGTTACGTGGAAGGAAAAATACAAAAATAACTTAAAAACATAGACATGTACAGAAAGGGAATAAAAAGAAAGAAATGAGGTCGGGAAAGTTTGGATTCTGGCCAAGAAAGAGAAAAAAGGTAGTAAATTGAATAGTGGGAATCCATCTTCAAACAATTGTTAGGAAAGATGAATAGTGCAGCTGGAAACTGTGGCCCTTAAAACATCAGAACAGTTCTAATTAACTCTAGGAAACAGACAAAAAGACATGGTATTCCAGATGTTTTATGAGGAAGTAAAGTAACCATCTTTGAATCCTATTTAATTTTTGGCCACCATGTTGTACACAAGATTCTAATCAATGGGATGGAAAATGTAATGAGAAGTTACACATTGTGAAAGGTATAGAGTCATCCCAGTCCCTGGTGTTCTCAGTAGACAACAAATGGATTAGAAGGAGCCAGCCAGGATTGACTAATGTTCTTGGCAGATAAAATGCCAGGAAACTCCACTTCATGGCGTATTCATTCTTTAAATATTGGGGTATGTGTATGCATCTGTCGAATTCCTCATACTGTAGTCATTATCCTTGTTCCCCCTGGCTGGTGAGTTTATAAGTTCAAGCAAGGAATCCTTTGGTAGCCCTACAGAAGTGGAGCCTGAAGAGACATTTTTCCATGGAATCAGTTTTGTGAATGGTAGAGGAGAGTCACTCAATGTATTAATGAGAGTTCTAAAATTGAACTCCATTAAGGTATAAATAGACTTTGCTATATGTATTACTTTCCTAAGACTGTTGTAACAAAGTACTGCAATCTTGGTGGCTTTAAACAACAGAGATTTATTCTATCTCAGTTTTGGAAGTTAGAAATCCAAAGTCAAAGTGTTGTCAAGGCTGTGCTGCCTTTGAAGCATCCAGGGAAGGATTCTTCCTTACTTCTTCCAGTTTCCTCACGTGGCATTCTCTATGTGTGCATCTCAATATCTGTGTCTGTTTTCCTCTTCTCATAGAAATATCAGTCATATTGGATTAAGGCCCACACTAGTTACATTGTAACTTGATTATAACTGCAAAGGGTCTATTAACGAACAAGGCCACATTCACAGGGACTTCAACATATCATTTTGGGGTACACAATTCAACCTATAACACTATCCTTCCTTTGAAAGCCTTCTGTGACTATATGGTTTCAGGGAGTGAAATCTTATTTTGGTTCCAAAAAATAACCAAAATTACAGGAAGCAAATTATGAGTGGTCTGTAGTGAGATTTGAAAGCAGTACTAAGAAGATCATCTTCACATACCCTCTGCCTGCATGGTTCAGATCTGAGCATTAATAAGTTCAGTTGCCATGGAGTGAGTTTTGTCTGAGAGATAACTTCTGAAGCCTAGCAACGGTTTTAAGAGATACCACAGGCCCTACTTAAAAAAACTTAAGTGCCAATTTATCAGCATTTTTAATAACACAATTCAATATGAAATGCCCCTATGCCAAACAATATTAAGAAATGATCATAATTACTGAGTAGAAAAATTATTGAAAGTCATTAAAGTCTAATAATACTATAAATACTGAGTTACTTTCAATAATTCTAGAAGCTTTCTTTTTTATTAAATTTATTGGGGTAACATTGGTTAATAAAATTATGTAAGTTTCAAGTATACCATTCTATAATATATCTATATATTACATTGTGTGTTCACCACCCAAAGTCGAATCTCTTTCCATCACCATATAGTTGACTCCCTTTACTCTTATCTACCTTCCGCCCTCTCTCCTTTCTCCCTGGTAACCACTAAACTGTTGTTTGTGTCTATGGAAACTCTTCTTTCTCAACTCAAGTAATTACTTTTTCTCAGCAGAGTGGTTCCCAAATCCAATTTTTGAAATATGTAAAAATCATTTGCTTTAGATTTACATAAATTCTGACCCCAATAATTTAACTTTGAGTGGTGAACACACAATGAAATATACATATGATGTCTTATTGAATTGTGCACTTGAAACCTATATAATTTTATTAACTGATATCACTCCAATAAATTTAATGAAAAAAAGAACTTACAAAGATATCGACTATGGTAGAAACTGGCAAATGCTACTAATCTGGAATTCCTTTCCCCACCTCTAACACCTAGTGCTAGTTGTTATACATTTACCAACACACTGCTGTCTCAAAGTATCTTTGCAACATCATCACTTATGCTTGTCCTTAAGCTCCCATGATTCAGGAAAATATAATGATTCACTGTACTACATAAGCACCCTGAAACTTTTCATCTCTGTCTGTTGGCACATGCCTTTCCATCCGACTAAAATGTTCTTTTTAAAGTTTCTCAGCATATAAAGTAAGCTCTTCATCCTTCAAGTTCTAAATCAAATGCTACTTCCGCAATGAGACACTATCTTTCAACAATTTCAATGCCAAGAGTAGAAATAACATGATTGGCAGAGGCTCTTTTACAAATAACAAAATGGAAGACACAAATATACCCAAATTATTCAATAAAACAGTTCCCAAGGAACAAAACTATACATAAAATCAGAGTATATCTATGGGTACTGGAGTATCATGAGAAAGGTTAATATTAGGAGATGAGAAAGTCATTTGTTCTAAATTTAGAGAGGAAAAATGGTAAGGAAGTATAGAAATTTAGTAGGATGAATATCCTCGCAGGTTTTCAGGGTAGGATAAGTGGTAAAACCTGAAAGAAGTGATTACAGGGACCTACTTATTCAGCATTCACAAGATGTACTGTGACTGGCCATCACCATTGGATTTAGGAGAGCCATTAATGGGATGATTGTGTAAGGGTGAGATCAAAGGATATCCTTTATTACTCCCATCTCCTGATATTCTTCCAGGTAGTTTTTATCAGGAGGCATAGAGTGATTTAATTTTAGAACTCTGGTTAATACATTAAGTGGCTCTCTTCCATATGATAAAACTCCTTCCTCAATTTTATTCAGGCACCTAATATTTCTTTAACTAGAGCCATAGTTTTCTCTTTCTTAATTTAACTTTATTGAAGCATAATTTATAATAAAATAAATCCTCTTTAAATGTACAGTTAGTTAAATGAATCAAGACGAATGTATATAACTGGGTAACTCATATTGCCACAGAATGTTCCTTTGTGATCCTTTGCAGGCCATCACCACCATCACCCCACTCAAACAACTAGTCTGATGTCTATCACAATAGATTACATTTGCCTGTTTTTAACTTCATATAAGTAGAATCAGACAATGACTCTTTTTTTCATGCTTCTTTTGCTCCATAATTTTGATGAAGAAATATACTATATAAATCTACTTACATTTATTTAGACTTGTTTCATGACCTCTCTATATATACTATTGTTGTGATTGATCCATGTGCAGTTGAATGTAGCCCCTGCATTTAGTAGTTATCGGGTGTGGTATTTTACAAATGTCAATTAAGTCAGTTTTGTTGATAGTGTTATTTGTATTTTCTATATCTTTGCTCATTTAGTGTGTAATCGAGCTATCAATCTCTGAGAGAAGATTATTGATATCTATAACTATAATCATGGATTTAATTTTTTCTTACCTTTGTCATTTTTGCTTTATATGTTTTGTAGCTTTGTTGTTAGATGAATACTGTAAGATAATTGTCTTCTTGATGAACTGACCCTTTGAGCTTCATGAAATGTTTGTCTTTAACATTGGTAATCCTCTTCATCTTGCAGTCTTGCGTCTGCCATAAATATACCCATACCAGCTTTCTTATACTTAGTATTTCCATGATATGACTCCTTCTACCTTTTTATTTTCAACCTGCATGTTTCTTTATATTGAATTCTGTATTTTTGTAACCAACATAGAATTGGATCTTGCTTTTATATTCAGTCTGACAATCTCCGATTTTTATGTGACGTGTTTAGTCTATTCATATGTAATATGATCATTGATTCACTTGGTTTAAATATACTATTTTATCAATTCTCTTCATTTCTACTGCTCTCACAAAGCAACCCTGAAATAGTGTGGGAGAAAGTCTTACAAGAATATAAATACCAAGAGAGGGGAAATATTGGGGACCATCTTAGAAGCTTACTAATGCATGGGTAAATTTTTCAATTTTAAAAAGTGAAACAAATGAAGAAGTAAACCTATAAACAAAACCCTAGAATAAACTATGGGAGAACTCTTTTATAGCATTGATGTGGGAAAGTCATTCCTAATGCTCACACAAACTCATAATCTATCAAATAAATAATAGATATATTTAATAGATATCACTAATAAGAAACAGGTGTCAAAATCTAAAAGATTAACAACAAACTGAAAAATTAGTTTTTAAAGAAAACTAATTAGTTTTTAAAGAAACTAATTAGTAATTAGTTTTTAAAGAAAAGACCATCAATACATTAAGTTGGCTAAATTATATCAATAGACAGTTAACAGAAAAGGAAATACAAATAGATCTTAAACATGAAAAATACTGTTCTTAACTCATAATATGAAAAGTACACATTTAAATTGCATTAAACTACATTTAAACTATATTAAAAATCTATTTTTCTCTCATCAGATCGTCGAATATATAAAATTTTGAAAATATACTATGTTGTCAAGGAATGTAAATTAGCACAATCCCTGTAAAAGGTACTTTTATAATTTCAATTAAAATGATTATATATATTCTTTTACCTATCAATTTCCCTTTGGGAACTTTAGACTACAGATATACTCCTACATATGCACATAAAATTTTCATGAGGTTATATAATGCAGCATTGTTTCCAGTAGCAACACATGAAACAAAGAGAATGCCAATCAATAGGAGATGAAATAAATATATAATGGTATATCCAACAATGGAATACTATGATGCTATGCAAAAAATGACCTAGTTCTTTGTATTCCAATATAAAAGTCACCAAGAGAGGACTGAATTGAAAAAAAGAAAGTGAATAATAATATATATAGTTTGTTACCATTTGTGTAAAAGTGGGAGATATATTTATGTATGCTCGTATGTGCATAAAATACCTCTGGACAATATATAAGAAACTAATAGTAGTGCTTCTATAAGGGACAGTGTAAATAACTGGGAGATAGAGAAGCATTTTACTGTAAAACCTGTGCTTCTCCCTCCTTCTCTTCCTCTGTCTCTCCTTCTGTCTGTCTGTCTGTCTGTCTGTTTGTCTCTTTGTCTCTCTCTGTCTCTGTCTGTCTCTCTCTCTGCCATGTGAGGATACAGCAAGAAGGGAGACATATGCAAGACAGAAAGAGGGGTTTTACCAGGAATTAAATTGGCTGACATCTTGATCTTCGACTTCCCAGCATCCAAAACTGTGAGAAATAAATGTCTGTCATTTAAGCCACCCACTCTATGACATTTTGTTATAGCAGACTGAGCAAACAAATGTAGGAATGTATTATTGATTCAAAAATCAAATAAAGAAAAATAACTCCATTAACAAGATAATGCTCTTCATGCCAAATTACAAGTAATCCTAACAGAACATACCCAGAAAATTTTAATCTTACCCAAAACAATGCTGGCACAAAAATGTAAGCATGACACATCTTACCTGCTTCCACTATTCAGCAATAACTGCTGACATCCTTCTTAGACTTCTGACATTTTCCAAGATTTTGTCACATTTGTCAGTAGTGTTACAATTTAACTGCAGCAAGTAGTGATGTGTTAAAAAAAAACTGTCTTTGTCTTCATTGTGCCATACACAGCTCTCTAGTTGTATAATCATTGACAGTAAACAGCAGACCTCATTAGAGATTAGTCTGCACACCGGGTAATTATAAGAGAACCCAGGGAGGCCCTCACCTATCTGCTTTCTGTCACAGCATAGTTGGTTCACGTGGGTGCTATGGATGCCTCATCCATTTTATTAGATCCCCACAGCTTTTAATTTGCTGATGATAATTGTAAAAAAAAAAGTGAAATTAGTGATTGATATGGGCTAAGAGAGTTAAATACATGGAGATTTGGAGTTGAGGCTTTAATAATACAATCTAGAAAAAAATTGAGGATCCACATTATTCTGTTACAGTTGTGAGAGATGAACAATGAGTTGAGGGAGCTGAGAAAATTAGGTCAGAAAGCCCTGCTGTACTCTAGTGGAATGTTCTAAGGAAGAAACTGAAGCAATATTACACTGTGAATTTGCCGAAATATTAGAAAAACACTTCTGGGTATTATGCTAAACAAAATAAGATAAATATGTCCCTAAATTTTCTAACTCAAACATCTATGAAAGACACTTGATATCTGGAGTATTGGTTAGACTGGGAATGGGAGTCAATAGAGATTAAATCAGGTGTGTGATTAGAGATAGAAGATTTTAATGACAATTTATGCTAGTGATAGCCCTTCTATGATAACATTGAGGGCCTCCGAAACTGACAGATGAATTTATATGCCTCTGGGAACACCAGGAAATGCTTCATAGAGTAGGTCATCATTGAGTTGAGCTGCAGAAGATGCATGAAAAATTTTCAACAAGAGTGGAGATGGGATGCTGTGGGAGGGAGGGATAGTCTAGGAAAAGGACATTGCGTAGATAAAGTCAAGAGGTTTCATACAGATAATTTCACGTACTTCAGTATGGTTGACATATCAGATTTTGGGGTGGCAGCTTCATGGGGTTTAGGGTAAAGGAGAAGGCTTATGATGCAGGCATAGATTAGATCATAAAGGGCCTCATATACTATTTTAAGGAATTTTGTGTGTAGCATGTAAGAAACCGAGAGTTATTTGATATGAGCAAACTGACATTTTAGAAACACTGTCCTATTTGATATGTGAATGATGGTTTGCAATTAGTATGTAGAGAAAGGAAGGTAATACTGGAGAGAAGTGAGTACGTTAGGACTTTTTGGAAATAGTATGAGAGAGGGAGAGGGAGAAGGAGAAAGAGGACTGATTGGGTATAAGACATATAAAATATCACTTTAGGGATAAGGGAAAGGCAGTGCCAAGATTGCATTATAAGAACTATATTTTTTGTTTGTTTTTTTTGTTTATTTTTATTTTTTATTTTTATTTTATTTATGTATTTATTTATTTTCATGGTAACATTGGTTAATGAAATCTAATAAGTTTCAACTGTACATTTTAAGGACTATATTTGAATTATCCTAATGTCTATGAGTTTCAGAAGAGTCATCAAAGTTTGAGAACAAAGCACTAGCTGCCAAATAAAAATAAAAGCAGTATTTTAAATTTGGATACTAGTTCCTTTGTACAGTATTTGCAAAGAGATGGCCACAAACTGATTCTGCCAGTAATAGCCTGACAACCATCTTCTTAAGAAAAGTCTAAGTGTTCATCCAAAGTTGAAGAAGCCAGGGATTCAGATTTATTTGGACAGAGTTGTGGTTGGGCTTTGCTTCCTACAGGTAAGGAGAGGAGCAAACTTCCACCTACTTCAAATCAAGTGAGGGGGCGTTCCAAGAGGAGTTTGACATGCATTTCCTAGAGTTTTAAGGATGCAGGGACAACTATCTGACTCACATCTGAAAAGTTAGAGTTTAAAAACTATGGCTTAAATTCATCTGCATTTCTGCAGAAAATAGACACAGAGATTCCTGAATATAGACACAGTGAATGGCCTGTAGTTCTAGAGTTTCTTGGTGAAAAAAGATGGAATTTTGTTTCCTGTGGGCCAGATGAGGAGCTCACAGGAAGGGAAACAGACTAAGTCCTCTTGGTTAGGAACTCTACCTAAAAGGACTATTGGAGACTACATAATCCCAGAAGAGTGGACCGCTAGACAGCAAAGCGATGAGATAAAACTCATCTGGGAAATAGCCACAAACAAGATAAAAAAAATAATCCCATGCTCACTAGAATTTGATAGTGACTAAAAAAACAATTGAGGTGCCCAACTATTTTATTCATGTATGTTAAATAAGTTATGAGGGAGTTGGAAGTGGAAAGTGGAAAGAAAGAATGAAATTGCTGTCTGCTTGCATCCTTCAATACACTTGCAGATTTCTGTCTCGGATACATGGTAGAAAGAGAGAAGGAATGCAGAATGGCTTCCATTCAGAAGATGGGGAAAACTAGAGTAAGAAGATGTGGAGTTGAGAGGTGGTTACAAGTGTGTGTGTGTGTGTGTGTGTGTGTGTAGCCGATGAGTTCAGTTTTATATATCTTGAGTTTAAGAAGGCTATGGACAACCCAACTGAAAATTCCCAGTATACAGTTGGAACTTAGGAGAGAGATTTGGCTGCATCATTTAGATTTTGTCATTATCATATAGATAGTAACTGAAATATTAGGAGCAGATGACTTTATTCTCATATCAAGTGCGAGAAATTATAAAAATAAAAAGGAGCTAGGAAAAAGCTCTTGGAATTGTCAATATCTATTCGACTGACAGAAAATAATAACTCCAGGAGACTAACGAAGAATGGACAGAGAAACAGAAGAAAAGACAAGAGTAATTTTTCAGTATTCAGAAGAAAAAAGTTTCAAATAGAAGAAAATGAAAACAGTACCAAATACCTCAGAAGACTCAATTACTATGAGGACGAGTAAGAGGCCGTAAAACAGGAAAAGTGGAAGATCAACATCACATGATCTTTATCAGAGTAGTTGGGGGTGGAGGCAGGCAGTACAGATAACGGCATATGGCATAACGATGAGTCTCAATTTTGGGTATGGACCATTTTTAAAGAAAAATTATCATGTAACTTAAGTGTGTTTTTTTTTTACCATGTTACTTAAATATTTTCCGACCTGAAATCTCACGCATATGCTATTTCTAAAAATTACGATTTAAACACATAAACACACAATTAAAAAAATATAATGATATTGTCTTACTGAAATTGAAATAGATCTCAGAGCTAAAATATAGTTATACAAAGTGCCTTGTCAAATTTTTTGAGCTTTGTAATGACTCAGCTTTCCCATGACTTGTCTCTTTTCACACTTTTTGTTTGGATGGCACATGATGCTATTTGACCTTTGTAGAGCCTGACTCATTATCCATATTATAAAACTGTTCCTTTCAATTGTACTAGACAACAAAAAGGGTACTAATTGGCACCAATCTGATAAAAAAACACAAACACAAACCTGGCACCGACCTCCATTAAAACAAAAAACATGTATTTGGGCTCTGAAATTTCTAGTTATAATATTATAACATATCATAATGTTATGATACGTTAGACCTCCAGATGATCCAGAATAGGCTTGTATTACTTAAGTTTCTGAAGAGTTATGCATATGCATGCTTATAATCTGATGGATTAATCTCTGAACCCTGAGAATATGTTCCCAGACCCTGGTTTGAGAAGCAAGAAATTATACTATTATGTTGAGATATACTGTCTTCCTAACCTGTAATTTATCATGAGTATAGGCTCTGTGTTATTAATCTTTGTATCCTGACCTCAGCGACTACCAAAGTTTTTTAAATGGAGAGTTTTTTAAAATTTTTGATAAATAAATGGATGAATAAATGAATGTCATATTCTTCTTTTCCTAATGAGGCATAAAGATGAAATCAAACACATTGGTGGGAACCAGTTGCTTTCAGTAACATTTTTTCCAGTCACTTTGGTCCTGAATCAACTTGTTAACACATGCTGTCAAAGAAGAAAATAGGAATACGAAACGACAATGTTAGCTTACAATCAGATCCCCAGGGAGCTCAGTCCCTGGACTGTGCTTCTCCCAATGGGCATCGTGATTCAGGTGGCCTCCTGACGTGAAGTGCCATAGTTGTTTGCTGACACACACATCTGCTGCAGCAGTATTCCAGCATAGCTTTGGAACTGGAACTGTACTGTTCTTAGCAACAACCTGAAAACGAGTCACCCACTGGGTAAGCTTTTCACAGCTGGAAGTTGCTTTCACATATATTAAGCTGCAGACTGTTTACGCTTACACGGATTCTAGGAGCATCCAGCAAATTAAAAACTTGGGTGGAGGTGGAATCGGAAGAAACAAATCACCCACATGATGATGACACATCTCTGCTAAGGTTCCCAGAAGTTCGCTGACTGAAGTAGCATCACTATTCTTGAAATTAGAAGCTCGATGTGTCAGGGGGTTCCAGACAGCTCTCTCTCTCTCTTTGGCACACTTCACTATGTACTCATTCCTAGCTCAGGGCTTTTGCTGATGTTTTCTGTTCCCCTTTTCCTTGGACTTTTTCCCCTCCATATGTCCACCTAGATAGGCTTTTGCCTCTTCAAATTTCTTCCTTTACTCCACATTTTCGGTCCACCTCTTCCCAGAGATTTTCTCAGATTATCTATGACTTTCTAACTTTCCTTCCTTAGTTTTATGTAGAAGTTTCCTGAGTAGTAACCTGAAGTCAAAGGAGAAAATGCACTTCGAAGTGAGACAGTGTTCAATTTCTATCTGCAATCATTACATTTTATGACAAGGAGAAAATGTCTTAAATTCGCGTTCTATCTCATCTAAAATTTTGGAATAACAATCTCTACCTTATTTAATCATTAATGAAGATTAAATATAATGATAGATGTAAACTACCCAGCTCTGTATTTGGCACATAATAGATGTTCAATTAAGACTAGCTATAGTCTTTGTTGTATTGTTATTCTGTTCATTCAACCTTTAGAAATGGATAGTAAACTTAATTTTTAAACTGCTTTCACCTCCAAGCTTCTAGATTAACATATCTTTAACTAGATAGTAATCTGCCTAAGAGCAGCAGTTCTCTTATCCTTACATTACTAGTAGCATAGTATCTGAGACATACAGGTGCATAGTAAATATTTATTGAATAAATAGATGTGTGCATGCATGAACTGGGGACAGTGATTCTATGATTTATGCCAGTGTTTAAACAACCATCTAGTGCTGTATGTTGGTTGAAGCATCCCTCAGGTGTCTGTTTCCTATGTCATACCAATGTCAGTAAATTATAAATTTTACTTAGTTTCATAGAATATCACTTTATTGGAAAATCTTTCCATCCCCAGCACTACTGCAGATATCTAAAATCCAAGAGACATAATCTTGCTGTAGACTGCTATTAATATATTTAATTAAGCTAGAACAATCTTAGCTCAGTGATTAATATATAAAGCTCCCAAACCAATCTTACCATCATGCTGTCACTGTTCTAATTTATGAATACGAACCTGATTCAGACTGGCTGACTAGCTAGGAAGTCATTCCATTTGGGCTGTCTTCATGTCTCTACAAGCTCTCCTGACTTTTGACCCACCATGCCTTCAGGATTATTCCATATTCTACCCTTTTATGTCTCAAAGACCACGTAGAAGCCTGCCGCCATTTCAGCTGTGAGGCTGGCTCACCTAAGTTGAAACCATGACTAGAACATTTTCTTATTTCTCCACGTGGAGGTGGACTAATGTTCTTTCACTAGAAGTTGCCATCTTTTACTTACACATTTTTTTTTTGGATATGTCTTATCCTATTCCTTTTCTACGAAGAAGAGTAATCGGTTCCAGCCTTCTTTTTTTTTTTTTTTTTCAATCCATAAGTAGATTCTTACTTATGGAAATATCTCTTGTCGACATCATTGCTGTAACTTGATTATTAAGCTTCCTAATGGCCAGCACATCACATCTCCTAGTCACCCATGGTAGAATCTTCAGAATCATACTACATTATTTTATATCCAAACTTCCCCACCCATTCATTCAATTAAATCCTGTTGATCCTCTCTTTGAAATGTCTTCCGTGTTAGTCTCAGTTATCCCCTTTCTTTCTATTCAAATCACCACTACTTTTGTTCAGACACACGTCTCTCTTCTGGACAGACTAGCATCCCTATCTTTATTCTCTTGAATCCTTAGACCAATCTTTATACTGTTTTCAAATTGTCTTTATAAAGCAATGGTGACATCTCAAATTGTTTCTCAAAATTTGTCAACGGACTCCTAATTTCCTTCATGATAAACTCTAAAGTCCTTGGCATGATATTTCTGATTCGACCCCAAACTACTTTTTCAGTTTTGAATCCAAATTCACTCTTCCTTTAATATTAAACTCAAGCCTCAACAAAGTACTTACTCTCTATGGACCCTAAACACTTTTTGCCTCAACATTTCTGTTTAGATGACTATTCCCTCCACCTGGATAGCCATGTGCCCCATTTGGTTTCTGCCTATTATAATCCTCTTCCATCAGGCCCAGATTTAGTGTCCTGGTCTCTCTATTCAGAATTAGTCATTTGTTTTTCTGCTTCCACAGTGAAAACTTACACCCGGATTTAACATTTATTTCATTATGTTTTATATTAATGCAAGGTATTTATATGTCTTTTAACATATAAGCCCTTAGAGGGCACAGATTACCTCTACACCCTCACAGCACATAGAACAATAAGTGGTACATTAAGTGAACACGAGAAATGTTTATTATATTAAATCAGATCACATGTAACATTTTCAACTCTATTTGAAAACATAAAGGTTTCCTTTTTACATGCATCGATGCCAAAATCTGTTCAATTGTGTGAACTGCTAGTCTATCTAGTCTGAAAATAGAGCTTCTGGCAAAATTTTTTTGCAAGATCAAATTTTCTTTTAGTATCAAAAACCCATTTCTCACTTTCATTGGTTTTGAAGAACTTGGGGTCATATATAAGAATCTGTATATTTTCTAAATTAATAATATCCTGATACCCTATGGCAGTGCTGGAGTGGGATTTCTTTTAGACTGATGGACTGTGAATGATTTAGTTAAGCTACTACTGTGCCAGAAAATAACAAATAGCAAATCCATTACCAAGCAGCATGCCCTGATTTCATAGTTTAAGAAATTGAAACAAAGAGAAATTTGGAGCAAGAAAACTGAATTGTAATGAAAGAAAATGCAAGAATATCACAGGTATCTCACCATATGATTGAGAGATAATATGTTTAACAACACATTCTTGAAGAGATTGAAATAGATTTTTAAATTTAAGTCATACATTTTAATCACAGGTGGGGATGTGCACTAATTCCTATGGAGAAAAAAATCAACAAAACCAAAGAATACGTAAAATGATAAAATGTTGGGATTTCCTCCTTGTATATTTATGCTGATATAGATGGATGATATCAGAATCTCCATATGTTTTATTTCCTCTTTAAAATGCAGACCAGACTTTTGCCTTTAATAAGGAAACACAGTTGTTAACTGATACATTTAAGGAAACTTGACTCATTTTTAGCAAAAAATATCAGAGTCCCTAAAGCATTTGAATAGATTAACTCAGGGCATATTTATGGAACTATGGAGCTTTGTTTTAAAAACACCTAACATTTCCATAGATCTCAAGTTATGAAAGCTCTTTCACATTTATCTTTCCATTTGACCTCCGAATAACCCCGTGGAAAAGTATTATTATTCCTATTTTCCAATGAGGTCATTGAGACTCAAAGAATCAAAATGATCCTTCTAAGCTGCTAAATGAGAATGGAAGAGATGCATTGTTATTCATAACCTTATGATATTTGTACTTGGCTCTGTTCTGCTTAGCTTCGTACTATGTACCTGGTTCTGTGTTAAGCACTGGGAAGGATACAAAGATTGTAAATAAAGGATACCTACCCTCAAGTAGCTTATATTTGTTTAACTTAATAAAACATGTTCAAATGATTAGTATTTGTGAACGTATAAATTTGTAATTGTGCATAGAAAGGAGTGGGTTGGTAAGGGTATGGAGTAAATTATCAAGCCAATTATAACTGACATATGTTAAATCTTCTTGGCCTGTATGTGTACAACCTGGATAATCATGTGAGTATTCAAAATGAAGCAGAATGAATCAAGATAGGCCTGATCAAAAATAAAGGTCATTTAAAAATTCTTAAAGGATGGATGTAGACTTGTCCTAACCCTGTTTCATACTCATCTCTGATCTGCATCTCATTCTTGGCCCATCGCTCAGCCTCGCTCTATTGTCAACTTATTCCTGACTTTCCCCTCAACACTGGGCATCAGCCCATCCCTTACCTGATCTACCTCTAATCATTTAGATAGAAGCTGGCAATAGGAGAGGTTAATTTGTGTAATCCACGTATGATTTGTTTATTTTTTGAGAGTTAAACAAAATAGACTTGTTAAAATGTGCCTGCATAAAAATGCCTCTGGAAAACAGGGAAAAAAAAAATTCTTGACATCAAGTTGGCTGTGTCAAAATGGTTAGCTAAAGGAGTATTTTATTTATTGCTATGTAAACAATTATCCAAAAACTTAGCAACTTAAATGCAACAAATATTTATTACTTCCCAGTTCTGTGGGTGAGGAATTTGGGCAGTGCTTAGCTGATGGTTCTGGCACAGGGTCTCTCAGTAGGTTGCAATCAAGCAGTCCTCTGGGATGCAGTCATCCACAGGTTTGACTGAGGCTAGAGGCTTTACTTCCAAGATGGCTAACTCATGTGAGGATTGGCAGAAGGCTTCAGTCCCTTGCTGGTTACTGACAGGAGGCCTTAGTTTCTTATTAAGTGCACTTTTCCATACGGCCACTTAAGGTCCTCATGATATGACAATTGCCTGCCCTCGGAGCAAGTGATCTGAGGAGAGTGAAAGCAAAACAGGCAGCAAAATGTCTTTTATAATTTAGCCTCACATATCACATACTTTTGCCACATTCTACTGATCACTTATAACAATGCTGATACAACATGGAAGGGGACAACATAAAGCTGTGAATATGGGGAGAAGGAGGATCATTGGTGCTATCTTAGAAGCTGGCTGTCACAAGAGGCTATGTACTCTCAGAAGCATAGAAGCAATAGGTCTGACCTTAGAGACATTAACACTCTGATACCAGGAAAGCTTGGGTGAGGAGGAGTGGAAAGCCTTTTTGAGACCATCTAAACCATGTCCTTTGGTTTGATGTCAAATTCTTCAATGAGCTTTGAAACTATCACCATAGATCAGGGGTCAGCAAACTGTGGCCTATGGGTCAAATTTGGTCTGTAGCTTATTTTTATATAGTGTTTTTTTTTACGGTTTGAAAGGGCTATAAAATAAATGTAGATAGTTGATAGATAATCTATGATGATGATGATGATGATAGATAGATAGATAGATAGATAGATAGATAGATAGATAGATAGATAGATAGATGGAAGCATGAGACAGAGACATATTTAGGCTACGAAGGGTACAATGTTTACTAAGTGGCCCTTTCAAAAAGAATTTGCTGATATTGTTGTAGATCATCAAAATAAAAATAAAACAGCTAATAAAAAGTAGAAATTTAAATTCTATTACATTGTCTGGTAGGAGATATTACATGAATCAATAAGTAACTTTCTCCCCAGCTAGAAGGTTATAACATTATGGGATCCTAGACTTAATTCTTCCACCTAAAGTAATTGTAAATAAAATTAAATATCTTGAGAACTCTTTATTCCAGCAAATCCTAAACCACCAAACATTAATCTCAGATACTCTTGTAACAGGCTCATCCTCACTCTCATTAGGCTGTTGATATACAAAAGATAGATTCCATGGAGAAATGTGTTTCAGAAGTACCACAGAAGTATCCTGTTTTTGAAGATTCCGAATTTATTTGAGTAATAAGCATTCTGAGGAATCCTCCAATAATTCATTTTTGACTACTAATTCCAGCATCTCCAAATCGAGTTTTTCATGGACTACTTTTATTTACATGTTAACATCTACTGACGTACCATATGTGTAACTGGCAAATACATTCCCCACTGCCCCACTGAAGGTACTCTAATAGGCTTAATTCAAACCTTGATCATCCTGGTGTAGATGTGGGACTCTCTTCCCATCACTGTTCTAGATACACAGAAGTCCCCTCTTGGCTCAGAAGGATCCTGGAAGCATTATCTTGAGTGATCTTCACAGGGAAGCTGAATATGGGCTAAGCCGATACTCTTGTAACAGGCTCATCCTCACTCTCATTAGGCTGTTGAGGACACTAAGTCCTTATTGAGTCAAGTTCCCATTCATGTGACTAAAGTTGAGTGGCGTAGCTCTCAAAAATGGGATGATAGGTCGATCAAACCTCTCACTCACTTTGGCTCCTGGACACTTGAATACTATTGCTTTGTGGCAATCTTGTTTTCATTTTCAGACCACTTTTTCTTTTCTTGTGGATGGGACAGGAATCTATATTTTAATAAAAATCTCAGCAGATTCAGATATAGTTAGATTATTGTCTAGCATGTGAAAATATATACTTTTCAACAAACTGTCTCATAAGAATATCAGATTTTGCTGCTTTTCAGCATTAAATTCAGTCCTTGGCCTTTTGTTTTCTATTCAAATACACATAATAATGATATTTACATGTATGGCACATTCTCCTAATAGAGGAAATAAATTGGATTGCAGGTGCATAAGTGTGCTGATATTTTAGGAATAATCCTGAATCCACTCTAAAGCAGATAAAAATGGAAACCATTCTCCAAACTTTAATGCTGCAGCTATGACTAGTGCTTTTAGCTGTCTGCTGAAATTGGCCTATACAACTCAGGAAAGCCAGTTGTGAGCATCTCTTCCCAACTGCATATTCAGCAACCTCACATGTGTAGCCCGAAATTAACTATAGAAGGAATATGTACATCACAGAAATAAGCTACAACTCAGGACATTTGGAAACAATTATCAGCACACCACTGTTGAGATGTATATCAAAACTAATTGTGGCACGATGATGTGTTAGGGCACTGAGCCTGAGAATGGCTGCTTCACTCTGTTGTTTTGTTTTTGTCTTTGCAATCTGAGTACTGTAGCAGATCAAGAGTCCCACTGACCTTGGTACAAATTCTGCTGTTTTCACTTTCTAGCTTTGTGATGTTTTGAGTTTTATTCTGAGCTTTAGTTTGACAATATTAAATATACATTGTAACATGAATTTCTAGGATGTATATATGGATATTGTGGATGGCTTATGTAAATTACATTATATAGTACCTGGTGCATGGTAGGCACTTAAATACATGGCACCTATTATTGTTATTTTCATCTCTGCTATAGAAGGCGTGATTTCAGCTTGAGCCTAAAGTGTGATTCAATATCTAGGTCTCTGATGAAATGTCCTTACTGTTTCTCTCACTTTCTTGCATCAGTCCACATGATTCACTCTGTACCCTCTTCATTCTGACTACAGGGCCTGTCTAGAACCACTAACTCAAAATAGCATGTCCACATGCTCTCAGATCATCTGCAACACATTCTGTTCCCTTGCAGTCTAGAATGAGGGGAGGAGGCAAGAATAAAAATAATTTAGGGTGATAAACTTCTTGGATTGGCTACTACTTCTAAATGTTATCTTGTTTTGCCACACACACACACACACACACACACACACACACACACACACACACCCCAATATACACATGTTTTCACAATAGGAATATACAATGTGAACAGTAACAAATAAGATACTTCAAATATGCCGAAAATGATATATTTTCAATATCTTGAAGGTTCTCTGGGGAAGGTTTGGAATTACATATTTACATATTTAATCACTTTATAGGAGACAATCACAGATCCTTAGGTCATAATCTGACCTTGGACGATCCAAGACAGTTTTCTCTCTCCCTTTTTTTTTTAACCACAAGCTAAATCCTTGACCAACCTCTACTAGCTGACCTGAGGTATTTGCTGTTGATTGTACCAAAAATTAATTCCGTTCCATTCAATAGGCATTTACTAAGTGCCTGTGTACATTTTTAACTTCAATTTCCTTTTCTGAAAATGCAAATAAATTATTTTAGGCTTCAGGGGGATTATTTGAGATGTAATTGTTATTTTCCAGCCTGGCTGTGCTGCTATTTATTTTTATGTAACTGTACAAACACAGGTGTGTATTTGCTGATATTTTGCTTATTTGGATGACAAAATAGGAATCATTTCTAAAATCTCAGAGTTTTATAAGCTCTTGGGACCAGAAACTAGGTCTTAGTCACCTTTCTATTCCCTCATAACTGAAGCAGAGTGCCTTGTATAATAAGGTGCTCAGTAAATGTTGGTTGCATTGAATCATTGTTTATGCCTCAGGTGTCCTCAGTGAAGATGCTCCCTTTACACTAAAACGCATCATCTAAGGTCCTAAATGCATTGTCATCATTTGAAACACTGTGAAACCTCATGATAAGGTCCTTGAATATTCCACAATGTCATTTGATGGTAAAGTAAATACTGTTTGATGTTTTTAGTTTTTGCCTGGATCCTTACAGCTGTATACCTCTCTTATAGAAAGATAAGCTGACTATCTCCTACATTGATCCTGACTCCTGCCCTGAGTTGAAGCATTTAGGAACAGTTGCTTTTGTAAAAATCGTCTGAGTCTGTGGTCATTCTTACTTATGAGTTAAGTATTCTGCAGAGACTCTTTACCTGGGTTATAACCTTCAATACTCATTCTTTCTGGATCCGTGTTAATATATTCCTCTGAGCCAGCCTTACTCTCTTTCTTCCTCCCTTCCTCTTATATGGGGTGGGGGGTGGGGAGGAGGGCTTGAATGACAGGCTGAGAGATTGGTATCGTAAGGTATTTGAGCAACTATAGACTTATCTTCCTTCCTCCTTCTTCCCTCCCTTCTTTCCTCCCTCCCTCCCTTCCTTCCTCCCTCAGACTATTTCAGAAAACCTACAGGTGTGCAGGATTTGTGTGAAACATTGGAAATTCAGGGATAAATAGCATTGTCGTCTTTGAGAAACAGTCTAAAAAAAAACATAACAAAAAATAACTACAGTATAACATTTTGCAACTTTTTAAAGCCCTTTCACAGGAAGGTAAATATACTGGACAGGTATCGATGTTATTATACATTGGCACATGTATTAGTATCTGTTTGTCAAGGCTGTCAACAAAGTGGTACAGATTAGGTGCTTTAAACGTCTGAAATTTATTTTCTTACAGTTCTGGGGGGTAAAAGTCTGAGATCAAGGTGTCAGCAGGGTTGGTTTCTTCTAAGGCCCCTCTCCTTGGCTTGTAGATTGCTTTTCTTTCCTGCTATGTTCACATGATCTTCTCTCTGTGTCTTAACCACCTCTTTTTATAAGGACTCTAGTCATATTGGATGAAGGCCTACTCTAATCTCATTTCCACTCAATTACCACTTCAGCGACTCTATCTCCTGAATGAGTCATTTTCTGAGGTACTGGAAGTTAGGACTTTGACATGTGAATTTTAGGGTGCACAGTTCAGCCCATAACAGTACACAAGAAAATTCAACATCAGAGAACTTATGTAACCTGGCAAGGTATCTTAGTAAGTAAAGAGTAGAACTAGGATATAACCTAATGTCTATATAATTGCAGAGTTCGCATTCTTTCTATGCCTTTTCGAGCTCCTGTTACAAAACTATTGAAATTAGATTTTGCTCCTTATCCCCTGACACTTTATTTTTGATAGGCTGGTTTTAGTCCCAGTGTTGTCTAGGCCTGCAGCTTGGTTTTCTAAACCATCAGAACTTGACTTTGCCTATCTGGTTATAGCTTTAATTTTTACCAACTCTGATCTGCGTGTAATATTCATCTTCGATTTTCGATCAGACCTTGGGTCAGAGATACTTACTGTTTATAAATATACATGTACTTCCCAGTCTATTGCAATTAGATGAAGCCACATCATTGGTTCTAGGCTGTGGTCTATCAGTGGAAATGATATGTCCTCATTTTGTGCCTACTAAAATCCTTATTTCAAGCTCCCACTATGTTCTCTCTTCTCCTGCTCTAGAGCCCTCAAAGCTATATGTTGACATGATAACATTACAAGATCAAATCTGCCTAGATCAGAGTAGCTGCAGTGGAATTTAAAGGAGTAAGAAATACTGTGTTAAGGCAGTGAGATTTGGGGGTTAATTTGTTACCACAGCATAGAGTCATCTATCCTGACTAATACACACCAATCAGATTGAAATTGTGTTGCCTTCCTGTAGTCCCATGAATCAGTGATCTACAATTTCTGAGGCTGTTTTCCTTACCCAGAGAGAAAACACTCACATGCTTTTCCTAAAGGAATTGATCTGACCATGCATTTTACTCTTCCCAACTGCATTATCCATCAGATCTTTCTGATTTAACTGAACTGCCAGTTCTAGTCCTGCCTTGATCGACTGCCACCCAAGTTCTAGTTCTGAGGAGCACACACATCCCTAATACCAGGATGCTTTGTTTCCTGAATCCTGCACCATAATAGAGTTCCAATTTGCCTTAAAAATCAGGCAAAAACCCTCTTGGCAAAAGACAACTTCAAAAAGAATATTCCCAGTTTTTAATTTAGTAACAGCTAAGTTATGTTAGCTCATTGAAATTTAATTGCTAATGGGTTACAAGATCTTAGGAACTACTGGCCCAGCATCTGTCTCTTTTTAGTGTCTCAATTATCACCACAATAATTTAATGGCATCCTGTTGAAGAAGCATTGTTGACATGCTAATGACTGACACCCTGCTCATTTCCATGAACTTCACATCTCTGGGTGATAATTTTAAGCCAGGCATTTTAGATTTCTATCATTACTTGGTTACACAGACTGACTTAAAGGTTAGCCACAATGATATATTAATAAATAACTTGCTTAACAATAAATTGTAAATATCTTAAATGATTGTCACTTATAATTTTATAAATATGCATCAAAATTGAGACAAACCATAAGAATTCTACTTTATTATCTAATTTAATCATGACTTTTTGTACTTAAGTTAACCTATTTGGTTGTTTCATCAGTGTTTAATGACTGGTCTCATCTGTAATATTTTACTTTTCTAATTACTTGTTTATTGTCTTTATGTTTCCTTTTTATTTTTTCACTTTATGCTAAATTATTGGCTTTTTATTCATTTTGTTTAAAGTATCCCACATACAATTATACTACCCTGACTTTTTATTAAAAATTGAGAAGTAATAGCCTAGGTTTCGAGCCACCTTAAAGCCTTTTTTAGGAGGAAAGATCTAAATAAATAAATATATAAATATGTTCAATTTTTGCTTTATTAATTCCAAAAACATAGAAGCTGTTACATTTTAAATTGAAAATTATAACTACTTTAGAATGAACAAAAGTAGTTATTTGGAGGTTTTTACATGATATATTTAAAGAATATTTTAAAAAAGAGAAATGACTTTCTTGGAAACACTAAGCATTTTTTTTTTAGCACACTTGCATCCCTAAGTTGCCATTGGAATTAATTTAGCATGGATTTTAAAAGTCTTTGCAAAATACAGATTTGTGTGGTCAAGAGAAAAAAAAGAACATGCCACAGACAGAGGGAGTTAAGCTGGAAATAAAGAAGCAATTCTTGATGGTGAAGCTCACTCATTTCTAGCATAAATTGAAAAAGATTAGGAAATTTCCTATTATGCAGACCTTGAAAAAGAAGATTGTTTGTCTAGAAATATTTCCATGACATCCTGTCTGAATTTGGTCAATTAGCTGATTAGATGTCTCCTTGTGATTGGGTGCAATTGCTGAAACAGTAAACAAGAGAAATGCTATTACTTGAGATGGTTAATCAGTCAGTGAGCTGGGTCCAAATTATGCATGGAGCCTGTTTCCACCTTAACACAGTAGTGACCTGGAGACCATATCCTCACACATTAGACTCATGATATGAGGAACATGAATCCTATTTTCTGGAGTGCATCTGATCTGAAGAAAATCAATTTCTTCTGACTGCCTAGGACAATGTAAAGTAAGAGCCAGGACATTATCTAGGAGAGTTTTAGAGAGCTCATGAAAAACCCTAAGCCTCTTCTCCTCCATGGGTGACAGAACTTAAAAGTAGAGGAGAAGGAGCAGAGTTCATGTGTTTACAGCTAGCCCTCTCCTAGCACCCACGGATCACTGTGTCAATGTTGAATATCATAGTGTAGCCTAAGTAGCCGTTCCTACGAGATATAACAAAACTTCTTGTGTCATAGGTAGCAGGCTAGAAGACAAACACATCCCTATAACTGCTACCCAGGTCATGTGTCCTTCACTTTCAAAAGCGGAATTAAACAGGCTATGTAGAAAATGATATATGCAAAAACATTTATGCCGATAATTCAAAATAAAAAAAAATAGTATAGGTAGTGAAATAGACTTTATCAAAAGAACAGCTGTAGCCTAGAGAGAAATGATACAAATGTTAACTACAAAAGAGGGATATATGTAACTAACCTTACCTGACATTTGGGTTCACTAATCAAAATAAGTGATTATTAAGTACTTATTCCATTTAAGGAAAGGAAGAAAGAAAGACTGTATGCTTATTATATATAAGGTAATATACAGCATGGTATGAGGGCCCCAGAAGGAAAATTTCTATTTTAAAGGGATTTATAATTTGGGGAGGAAAAGAGAGGAACTAACATTTATTGAAACTTAACTGTGAGTCAAACATTGTGCCAGGCACCTTTCATGCATTATCTCATTTACACCTCGCAATTAAATAATGTATCCATTTCCTTATCTCATAGCTGAGGAAACTAAGGCTCACAGACATTAAATGACTTGCCCAAAGTTAAGCTTTCAGTATGTGATCTGGCCAAGATAGCATGCAGGTAACTATAACACAAGGAATAATGTGACTAAAATGTTGGGAAAATAAATAAAACAGATTATTCTGTGTTCCATCCCCTTTAACATAGTTAATCAGATCTGTGACCCAGTCCTTAGCTTATCAAAGTGTGGAATTTTCCTAGCCTTTATATCTGAGACATAAGCTGGTCCCAATTTACAACTCAAAAAAAAACCTTCTCCTCTTCTCTAGTCTTCTTGATCTTGTTAAATGAACAACGCCATCCTTCCAGTCGATCAGACTAAGATGCTTAGTCATTCCTAACTCTTTCTTTAGCACTTCATATTCAGTTAATTAACAACTCGTGTCAGTTCCATCATCAAATATATTTAAAATGTGAGGTTTCTTACCTTCTGCTATCACTCTCTTCCAAGGTACTGTCATCTCATGTTTCTTTTCTGTATTAATGTAATAATTTCCTAATGGGTCTGACAGCTTCTGCTCTTAGCCCCCTTCAGTCTCTTCTCAACATAGTTGCTAGAGTAATCCTGTTAAAATATGTTATATAATGTCTCTATAGTGTTTGTTCTCTGCTTAAAATACTCCATTGGTGCTCCATCTCATTCAAAGCCACAGTTCTTACAATGACCTATAAGGCCACCTTACCATCTGGTCCCCTGCTATCTCTGATTTCATTTCCTACCATTTTTCTTTCAGTCACTCAGTTCAAGCCATACTGCCTACTTTATCATTCCTTGAATACACCAAACATGTATTTACCTCATGGTCTAAGATTCTATCTTTCATCAAATATTTTCCTGGTTTTATAGTTCATATCTGCATAAAATACAAATTGACACAGTCCTTTTTGAGGGAAGTATGTATGAGATGCCTTAAAATAGTCATATTATTTGAACCGTCAAGTTTTCTTCTAAGAACTCTTAAGGAAATTACCCATTATACATGCACA
>NW_006443567.1:214961-221301 GCF_000325575.1 Pteropus alecto
CTATCAAGACACAGGAAAGATATAAATGCCAACAAAATGGGATTCTTTAAATGAATTATGACATCTTGATCCTATGGAATACTCTTCATTAAAAATCATGTTGGAAGACAATATTTATTTTATTTTATAAAATGACTAAAAGTCTGTATGACTTTTGTTTGGTTTTGGGAGGTGTACAAGTTTAGGGCCTGAGTAGCACAAAGAGTAGATGAAGCCTGGTCCTTGCCACTCAGTTTCTCCTTCTCTGATTTTCGTTCACTTGACGTTTAGACCCTCCATTCTAAAGAAAGACTAATGTGAAGAGGTGCCAAATGAGTAACTTGCCCTGTGGTGCTCATGAGTGTCAGTAGTGTTTAGAGATGCATATATTTTTTTGATTTTTTTTTTTTTTAGGATTCTAGGATTTTTGTTACATTTAATTGTGCTTAGTCAGTTGGTTTCTTTGGTGTTTGGCACAGGCTAAATTTGTAATAAGGAAGAAAGATATTATTGAAACAAAGAAAATATTGCAGTATTTGCAAAGGTAGATTGTTCACCAGTGTCCAAAGATACAGTGAAGGAAAATGAGGGCTGAGAAGAAGCCTCTAGATATGAGAGTGGATGGTTGAAGGCAACCTTAAAAAGGTGGAGAGCTTTGTCACAGAAGCAAGACTACAGTACACTGAGAAAGTGGGAGGTAAAAAAAAAATGAACAAATAAATTTCTAAGCAACACTGAGGATAAAATTGCCTTTCTGAAATATTGATGGATAAGCATTTTAGGTCTAGGAAGAAATAAATAATAACATAGTTTATTCATCAAACACAGATATATTTGCTATGTGCCAGGCATTATATGAAACTATTTACAAATAATAACTAATTTAATCTCATACCTCATAACAGCAACCATATGAGGTTGGACACTATTATCATCCACTTTTACATGTGACAGACTGAGACACAGATGCTCAATAACGTGCCCAAGTTAGCACAGTAAATGGTAAGGATAGGATTTGAATCTAGGTACTTTTAGCATTCATTGTGACTAAAGCCCTTAACCATTATACAACACTGCTCCTCCAATATGGTTAAAATAAACTACAAAGATATAGAGAAGGGAGTCTGGCATTGGCAATACCATACACAGAAAAAAAGAGTATTGTCAATAAAAGATCAGAAGAAGCAGGATCCTGTGGGAATGAGAGTATAAAATAGAGTTTATACATCTTAGTGCCAGAGTGACTTGTGGGAAAGGTGCATTTTCAGAACGGGATGTATACTAAGCTGGTGTCACATCTGGGGAAGAGATATGGAGAGTATTTCTAAGAAAAACCACAAAGCAAATCCATAGAATGACAGCTTGCCTGCCAGGCAAGACAGATGCAAAAGATTTGTGCAGAGATTCAGAGATGGAATTTTGTAGGACTGAGAACACTAACCATGGGTAGAAAAGTACTGACAGAGGCCTTTTATGAACTAGAATTCCCATTGTAACATGTTTATATGCCCTCAGGAGTGAAATCTTGCATCTTTCTAAGAAGCTCTTGTAACGCCCAGACTGATAGTAAAGGCAGTGCCTGTTTCTAGGGTATTTGTCTTCAGTGTGTAGTCTCCAGAAGTGTAGCATCAGGATTACGTAGGAACTTGTTAGAAATGTAAATTATTAGTTCCCTCATCCACACAAGACCTACTGAATCAGAAATCCTTGGAGTTTCTAGAGATGGGTGGGAGGCTGCTGAGGGACCCATGCTAGACTGGTTAAATCCAGGTTCTGGGAAAGGACCATAAAGAGACTAAATGGATATAGCTGATTAGATATGGGAACAATTTTAGTGCAGCTAAGTTAAAAGATCAACATCAAAATATGTCTTTTTTTCCCTTTTACACCCAAATAATATGCAGTCATCATTTACCTTTTATTTCATCCACGATCCTCGACAACGTCACAAATTTCAAGTATAAGTAAACTCAGGGATGAGATGAGAGCCAAGGACATACATTGCTCACATTATTTAATAATATGGAAAAATGTTCTCACAGCTTACCATAGCTGTTTTGACCCAGCCACATCAAAACATCCCCAGCATCAAATGTTCATGTCAAATTGGCCATTTCAAATTGTCCTGTTTCAAAGGCAGGATCTCACAATCCAACAAATAAATAATATTCATTTTAGAAGAATGAAATTGGCTCATTGTGAGAATTAAAGTAAAAGTTTTTTAAGATAATTAAACCCGGCCCCTTTGGCAACATGACCCAGTTTATGTTTTCTAGATTAAAAATAAAAGAATATCCCTCATTAATTGATTATCACTATTCTAAATATGCCAGAAGATACTATAAAAGACATATCCAGAGGTTTGAGATTAGTATCTTCTCTCAGGGTCAGGGGTATAAATCTGGCTCAGGTTGATTGCAGAGGAGTGAAAGTAATTACTACTGGAGGCTCTCTCTGATGGATTAATTAGCTGTGAATAAAGTGATAGCTTGCAGTAAACCATATTTTATAAGCAGTTTCTATTAGATGGATGATCAGTTGCATATAAAATTATTTCTTCAGGTATGGCCAATGTCCCTCTATAGCAAGGTGACAGCATCGTGTGGTGAAGTTTCTTAAACTTTTTTATTGAAGATACCTAAAGGCATAGAGGGATCTATGAATACGAAAAACTAGGGATAGCTTAAGGCTTCTATGAACACATTGGTCTTCTATGAACAAAAAAACCTCTATAAATCTTTTTTATTAAAAAAAGTTAAGTAGAGGTTTCGTTTTACCTTATAATATATCCATGTTTATTTTGATCTGCAAATAATAATTTAAATCACTACTATCAAGAAAAATGGATGCTTCATAAAGACACACTATATTTTTCCTGTGGCTCAGAATACACCTCTGTGTTTTCTTAAGAGTCTCATATACCTAGTATTGAATAGTAGGAAGAAAAGAGAACTTTATGTGGGCCTGAACGTTAGGATTTGCTAATGATCTGGCACAATTTTCTTGATCTCTCTGTCTCAGTGTCTACATCTGAAACATCCATTATAGCTCTTGCTTGATCATTTCTAGCAACAGGGAGCTCACCACATGTCAAGACAGCCCATGCCAGCTTTTCACATCTCTAAATATTAGAATGTTTTCTGGTCGATTTGGGGCCACTCGCTGTTATGGGATGGATTATACTGCCCCAAATTTATATAGGAAAGTCCCAAACCCCAGCAGCTCAGAATATGACTGTGTTTGGATACAGGTGATTAAGTGAAAATGAGTGTATTGGATTTTGATGAACATCTAGCAGCCACTGCCACATATGATCTCTCTTAATCCACACACAACTTATGATCCAATACTAATATCATTCTCATAACATACAAAGAGCTAAGGAGTAGAGAAGTTAAGGAACAAGTCTAAAATCATATGGATACTAAATGGTTGAACTAGCAATCTAATCCAGTTAAGTAACTCCAGAGTCCTGACACATCACTATTACCACTACTGTCATTGCTATTACTACTACTACTGCTACAGCTACTGCTGCTACTACTACTACTACTACTACTACTACTACTACTACTACTACTACTGCTGCTGCTGCTGCTGCTGCTATTATTACTTCTAATAAACATAAATGAAAATATGCTCCTTGAGACCAGAGATTGTATTTTATTCACCCTTGAATTTCAGTGCTTGGTATAATATTAGGCCCTAAATAATTAATCACTGAATGAATGGATGAATGAGTAAATGAATGTTATTAGCTCATTCAACCAGTTAAAAATCCACTTGACTTTATTGTCGCTTACTTTATTTTCTATTTTTGTTTAAACATATATGAAGAGATATATCAAATCATTTGTTCACACTGAAGAAAAATATATGCATACATGTGTGTGCACACACACATACACACATACTTTTCTACTAAATTAACCAGTCTAATAACAATATTATTAACACGACTTGGTGTTGTTGAACCTATCTTGGCTGCTACTAATTTCTACTTTATTAGTGCTGCAAAGTCACTTTTTTTGGCAGTCTGTGTGGGATTTTTCTATGCATTGATATTAAGATCATAGGTCTGGAATTTCTGGGTTTCCGCGTTTTAGGGAAAAAGGAAATCAAATATCAGACTATCTTTAGTCTTCTGTCAGTGTATGCAGGTTTATTTATTGGGCAGACCAAGGATAGAGGCCACCAGCAAAGCAGAGATAACAAAAACAATCTTCGGAAAAGAAAATTCATATTTAAAAGGAAACACAGAATCAGAGTGATTACCAAGAAAAATCTTAGGCTTTTATTTTGTTTTTATCTAGTAATTAAGTTATCATTCAGTATGCCTTTCATTGTCATTACAAATGAGAGCAGCGGACATCATAATCTTAGGGCCTCTGAAGGTTCTATCCGGTCTTCTGGCACTCCTCTTATCCTACACACACCTGTAAGGATCACTGATAAAGATTTCTATTCACATATGAAAGCTCCTTTGGGGAGCTTGATTTAATTTCTCTGAATTAGGATACTTGAATGTATTTCAAGTTTTCACAGAAAGCAATTGCATTCTAAGATAAACTATTTATCCCTGGAAGTGTTTTAATGACATGTCCTAATTCTAACTCATAACATCTCACTGCATTCTTTGTTGTTTTGCTTGTCAATTTATAGCATTCATGCATTTGATCAAACTATGTGATTCGGTCAAAAAAATAATTAATTTTGTAAATCTTTTGCAATTATAATACAAAAGCTGTGATCTATTTACTGAATGTTCTGTAAAGTTTCTTCCAATAAATAATCATTTTTTCAAACCAAGGAAAATAATGTTGAATTTAAGGATGTAAAGATATTAACTAGAAAACAAATAGGTTTAAAAATTTTAAAACCTGTCCCTAATAAAACCCATTACAAAATTTACTTTTAACTTTATTTTTGACATATGAATTATCATTATGAAAGAAATAGGCCATCTAACCAGTATATTTTAAATAAAAATTTGTCCCAAATAAAATGGAATTAAAGAAACATAAAATAAGTTGAAACATGTAATAATATCACTGCTTTCTTAGTAAAACAAAACTGACCTTTGTATTCTGCAAAACTGTGAGCTCTACTTCATTTAAATTTAAAAAAATCCATGTTTCTTAAATCTTGGTTTACTGATCTTGAAATGATTCATGCCGCTCTATAAAACTGTAACCTTCACAATACTGATGCAGCATCAGATTTTACCTAGAATTTTTCAGAGACACATCTCACTATTACAACTGACATTCAAAAATATCACCTGGATATTCAAGATAAAGAGTATGTGCAAAAGTGCTCTACAATTCAAGTAACAGCATCTCTCCTGCTGACCTCAATTTACAATATTAAATTGTAAAATCCGCAAATGTTGTGCTTATAAAATTCTAAGTGTTCAACGTTTTAAAACAACTAGAATGGGGTCAAGCAAGTATTATCGAAAATGGCATCATGGTAGCAGACCTTTCAAAGGTCGGTCATTAAAAGAAATAAGTCATTTAATCAGAGAAGATCAAGAGATATTACATTTTTTAAATCACTCATTTACTTTTGTAAAGCGATCACAAAAGTCATAACAGCATTTGAGAAGGATGAAATGTCCTCGAGTAAATAACATTTACGTGGATATTTTGAAAATTACATTAAGCTCAGGAAATTCATTGTCAAAAATAATTATTTAATTAAATACATATTAATGGTATATGTAAAACAAATTTGATAATGTGTTCAAGTGCTATAATTTGCTAAATAAAGAGTAATAATATTTAGACTAATAATTTTTAGGAGACTTTACCATTAAGAGCAAGTAGTTATCCCTTGATTATATGCTAGATAATCTATGATGTGGCTTAAATAATTTTTATGATGGAAGTGGACTCATGTTTCATAAGCATTCCATTCACAGCAGAGAAGCCATTTGAACAAGAGTATCTCCACGTTATGATAATCCTGGTCAAGTCAGACGCCCTTAAAAAAATAGAATGGGTTCATTTCCTAATTTTCCTATCATTCTGTTACCATTAACCGTTCAACTTTTATTTTGTCACACACAATCTTGTTTTTTTTTTCTTAATGCCACTGAAATGCTCATAATTTTCATTTGCACAAGAGTACAAAATATTCTATAAAGTATATCAGTGCAGTTTGAGATGATGTGACCACATCATCAGTGATTAATGGTGAGTTGAAGTGTTAAGGCCATTTAGATTAAAATGCAATTAACTTATGGCAGCATCCCCTCTGCTTTTTAAGTGATTGTTTAATTCATATTCATATTCACAGCTGAAAAGAGGATTCCAGTCCAAATGTAACCACTCTGATGGACTTTTGATTTCAGATATAT
>NW_006443567.1:221372-243864 GCF_000325575.1 Pteropus alecto
GTGTAAGGTAACAAATCATTTTTTCCTTGGCTGGGAACTGTGCAAAGCATTTAATTAAAAGTTGCCTATGCTCCTTCATTATGGCAAACCACTCAGAATATTTCCAGATACTTCACTGGTTTGATCATGCGGACCGTCTTAGTTCTAGCAAGTGATAATGTATTAGCTGCAGTGGTTGAATATTGCTCCACCTACAGAAAAATCTTCATATGTGAGTGTGTATGTGTGTGAGTGATTAAAAGGATAGAAAGCCACTAGAGGGAAGAATAGTTTTACTAATCATTGATGTCTCCTCCTCCTCTTTCTCTAAAAGAATAAAACAACAAAACATGACATCAGTGATAGCTACATTTATAGTCCAGAAAAAAGTACTGTGAATGTTGTGGTGCATATCCTGTTTAACTATCATCCCTCTCCTGATTTTCTTTCTCCTTCACTACCCATACAGATAATCACTACTATTAATTTGAAAGATATCCTTCCACCTTTTACTTTTTTATATACATAACCATAGAAAAGATATTGTATAGTTTTTCTTAATTTCATATAGAAAACAAGCTTTATAAATTTTTATCCAACTTACCTTCTTAAATTCATTAATTTAACTTTGGGTGGTGAACATACAATGCAATATGCATATGATATTTGATTGAATGGTACACTTGAAACCTATATGATTTTATTAACCAATGTCTTCTCAATATATTTGATAAAAAATGAACTCATTAATGTTTGTGAGATTCATCTGTGTTGAAAGGCATTGTAGACTATTTTCACAAGTGCATAGTATGATATTGTATGAATATGCAACAAATTATTTAGTACCACATTGATGGACATTTACTTTATTCCAACTTTTAACTATGATAAACAATTCTAAAATAAATAGTGTTTGTGTTTCTTTTCACTGTGTGAGAGAGATTCTCTAATGAGGAATTACTGGATTGTGCAGTGTGGACATTTTCAACTCTTCAAGGTATTGATTGCTAAATAGCTCTTCAGAGTGGATGAACCAATTTACAGTCCCATCAGCTGTGTTTGAAAATACCATTTTCCACACTTTCACCAAATTGGATATTATCATGTATTTTGATTTTAGACACTTCTCTATTATTTGAGTTGTTATAATAAGAATTTAAGGGTTTTGAATTCATATGTCTGAAATAAAATTTATTAAGAGTAAAAAGTGCTAATACTGTTTGATAGTGATTTTATCTCTGAAATCTATCTCATGAAAATATTATAAAATCAGAAGGTTAAGGTTGCAATGTGGGAGTTATGTGGTTAGCCAAGGCAATATTGGAAGAGAGAGAGAAGAAAAGGGATGCAGCAAAGGACAATAAAAATGGAAAGAATAAGAATTAGATAAGGGAACCCTAATGAGTCTTACTTCCACATCTTGGATGCAATCTTACTGCTTCATGATGTCATCTACTTAATCCAAAGTTTCTGAAAAGGTCATCTACCTCAGGGTACTGTCTACTTCTGGGGATTCTTGGGGTGGACTTCCTTTCAGGGTCACTTTTATACCTTTTTTGAGTTGACAGACATGAACCCAGGGTTGGCTCCTGGAGTTCGGCAGCAGTGTTAATGTTAAGGAGGATGAAGTAAGTGCCATTTTAACAGAGTTCAAGATTAGTATTCCAGTAATACCAATAAAGGGTCGCCAGAGAATTAAATATCTGATTTCTAGTTCATGGAATGGTTTGGATGGAAGAATTGGAAGAAAAGCAGCCTCAACCTGTTGATGACAAGTGTGGGTATAATTAATAATTTACTTGCAATGTTTTAGAAAATCTCAATTGGCCAGGTTAGAATCTTTGAAAGCCCAGGGAGAATAGGGAATTCTCATGAGTTCGCCATTTATTATTTTATGTGGGGACAGCTGGTGAGAATGTAATGTTTTGGGAAAAATAAAGAATGTGTTGGATTTCTCGAATAGTTTTACTGGTGAAATGAGTACCTCAGTCACTTTAAAGACTCAGCAGAATTTTCCTTGTGGGATACCCATTTTAATAAAAGTTTAACAAAGTGGCATTTCACAAGGAAAAACTTTAAGCCAGTGAGATAACTTGTGTATGATAATAAGAACATATTTATAACTGTGTGATTGAGGATATGAAAAAAAAAAAAATCAAATGCCAGTGAAGAAAAGTTCCTAAACATTTTTATATTAATAAAACTCCTAAGGTTAGTGATGCAAACTCTCAATTAAAAATCATTGGTCTAAAATATACTAGATTTAAATTAAAGAAGTAATATTTTGACCAAGTTAACATTTTAAAAATAATTGAAATTATGACTGATAACATTATACTCTTGTCTAGTATCAGAGAAATAGAAATATATAATGGATGGTGAGGGCATTGACAAATCTTTAGAAATTGTATGTATAATTTTTGAGGTATTTATATTAATAATATTTTACTCATATAGATTAAATCTTAGAAAATGATAAGCATTTATTTAACTTGACAGTGTTAAAAAGGATCATGGATCAGTAAAAAACAATAATTGGCTACCTATTTAAACAAAGGGGAAATAAGAATTAAAAAGTAAACATAGGAGGTAAAATAATTGTAAAAATATTTAGATTAGGAATCCAAGAAAATGTCATTATAATAGTGAAAAAGTAAAATTTTTGTTTTGCATCAATATATTTGACACTGAAATCCTTTTATAATGATCTCATAAATAAACTAATTAAATCTTAGCCAGTTTTGATCAAGATAAAGTTCTTTATCTGTGACCTTTGAAAAGTTTTCATATTCATTTAGATTTTTTCTTACATATTTAAAAAAATATTTTATTTTAAGACAAAACTACTCTCTTAACAAAAGTATATTTATCGTATCTTGCATAAAAATTGTTCCCCCTTTCTTCTGTTGCTTCTCATTTACAGATATTGATTATGTTTTTTAACAATTAGTAACTTCCATTTTAGAAAGAAAATTAAGCGTTAAATAAATGTGGACTATCTGCCATACACCAGCATTTTGTAGCATATAGCAAAGCTTAAGAATGTATACATCATAGTTTTTAAAAGTATATACTTCCTTATAGTACTATTTCCCAATGTAACAGAAAAGGACACGTTTAATAACAGACCTAAACATACACAGCATCTCTGTACCATGTAAATAAATACATAAATATATAACAAACTTATGCTGAATGATTGTTTCGGTATTTTATCTTACTTAGAAATGATGTAGGTATTTAATAAATATCTACTAGTTAATTTAACAAATCTAAAATTTTAAGTTACCAAAAAAGGTTGGAAAACTGTTTTTAAGCTGACATATTATTAAACCGTAATTACTGTTAAAATAAAGTTTGTCAGAATAATGACTCAATTTGTTTAAACACAAGCTTATATATTATGATTGCCATAATCATAAATGTCTAGTAGATGTAATGCTAACTTATTTGATCAGTAAACCTGCACAAGTCCAGGAAGAATATATCCAAATATAATAAAAATGTACCAACTTAATTTTGATAACAGAAGACATAGTTGTCTTTATTAAAACAACAATATTAAATTAATCTGATTTGCCAAAAATTTACCTAAATTACATAAACTTGAATTCTTAAAACATTTGGATTAATTTTTATAAGAATACTTTTTTTGTATATTGGAAGTACTAGAAGTTCAGTTTGATTAGTTTCTGGGAATTTTAGTATATATACACATCCATATAAGCATACAGATGGATACATATAGAGTTTTTGGTTTAATTTTAAAACTTCAGCTATGAGTCAGGCATCTCAGAAATATAAAACTTACAGGTTTATATAAAAGTACTGTCTCTAATTTTGACCCCGCTTTTATATTTTATCAGGATTATGTTTCTGGTAAATGGGGCAGGTTAAGGTTACCTACTCCATATGAAGGCTGAGGTATTCGCAGCATATTTGTGGAGGACATCGAGATTCCTTCCCTAATGTGTAATTTTAATGAGGCTGTGGACTAGATTTTGGTTGAGAGACTGAGGATATACTAAGCAGCTTTCGGTGTTTCTCCAAAATACATACAAGTGAATGCAGTATACAGTCTGTTTCCAGTTAGCTTTTTCATCCTTAGGTCATTGCTTTCATGTTCCCTGAGGATGTCAAGAGCCCATGTTGGAAGTAGAGGGATATTAAGTTCTCATGACTATAAGGAGTTGCAGGTCTGGAATAGGAGAGGAAAACTATGGCCAGAGTGAATAGAACAGTAGAGGAGATAAAATATTGAACGTAGACAGATCAAAAGACTAAAGGGAAGGTCAAAGGAGGAGAAAAGAGGAAATAGAATTGATAAGAGGAAGGAAGAGATGTGATAAAAAGGGAAATGGCTTAGATGGCCAGTTTGAGGAGAGCCCAAGTTCACAAAGAAGCTCCTGAAGTTCCAAATTATCCTTTGGGAAATTTTGCCATTTTGGAGACATTGGACCAAATGTGCGCCATAGTCACGAAGCATTAGTCAGCAGGGAGGCTAGTTGGCGTGTTTTATGAAGTGAGAATCACCCATGGAATTAGGCTAAAAGTCAAGTAAACACAAGACACATCACAGAATAGCCATGTAGACTCCTGCTCAAAAGAGAATCAAATCCCCTCTTAAAAAACCCGAAAAACTTATATCCAGGAAGATTCTTGCTCAAGCAGAAAAATACCAGGAAGGACTTCAAAGTAATAAAATGAAAGTAACTGTTGTGTTACAACAAATGTCTGGAGCACTGAAGTAGGAGTTGGGTCCCAACATTGTGAATCCCAATTTCCCCAGCCAGGAAGGACATAAAAGGTTTGAGCAGCTGGCATAAATACCTGAGTGAAGTCTAGGGGTGATCAGCACCCATATTTCAGAAATATCCAAGTAACTCAAAATCAAATACAGAACAGCCTCTCTTTATAGGGATAGGTAAACAGCAAGACAGGGGAAATTGGGAAAGTGAGGAAGAGTGAGTTGACTGCATGATTGACAAAGTTTGACAGAAAGTGTGTGTTGCTGTAGTTAGCTGAATAAGCTAATAAAGGAGGCATGTTCTGCATTTTAGTGTTGGTTCAAGCTTAGGGGAAAGCCAGTGTCAGGAGCCTGTGAGGAGAGAAGCCTGACTAAGGTATGGTCAGCTCAAGGCAGAGAGTAAGAAATGGATAATTGTGAACACTTGGTCACTAATAAATGTGTGTTGTTTTAAATCATTATGACTGTGGTAATTTGTTACAGCAATGTTAGAAAATTAATATATGCATATATTAGAGTGGAAACAGCCCAAAATAAAATATCTACCTATTTCAAGAAGTTAAATAAATAGCTGCATATTAAATCCAATGAAAGCAGAAAGTATTAAATAATAAAAATAAAAGAATATACAGAGCCCAGGTAAAATGGCATAGATAATAGAGGCTCTGTTCATCTCTCTTGAGACCACAACAAGTTGTGATGGAAACACAGAGCAAACAGCAGGTAGAGTCATCTGGGGTCCAGATGAACACAAGCCCTATACAACTAGGGAGAAAAATAAGAAACTACCTTGCAACAGTAGGAGGCAGAATGGGTGAAGACATGAGGCTGCTGGTCCCAAGTGTCTCAGTGAGACAGAGGCTGTGGCAGTGGTGAAGGAAATAGACACACAATCCCAATAAGCTCAGAGTCCCCAAAAAAATGAACCCAAAGAGGTCCCCACCAAGACACATTATAATTAAAATGCCAAGATTAAATACAAAGAGAGAATCTTAAAAGCAGCAAGAGAAAAGCAGTCAGTTTCCTATAAGGGAGCACTCATAAGACTGGCAGCTGATTTCTCAAAAGAAACTTTGCAAGACAGTAGGGCTTGGCACAAAATATTCAATGTGATGAAAATCCAGGATCTACAACCAAGAATATTTTGTGCAGCAAAGCAATCATTTAGAGTCGAAAGATAGATAAAGAGCTTCCCAAACAAAAATAAGCTAAAGGAATTTATCATCACTAAGCCAGTATTACAGGAAATGGAGAGACTTCTTTAAGAAGAAAAATAGGTATCAAAATCATGAACAAAAAGTATTAATAACTGCATTTTTATCAACAATATCTCAAGTGGAAATGAATTAAGTGCTCTAACCAAAAGTTGGGGTGGCTGAATGGATAAGAAAACAAGACCCCTACATATGCTGCCTGCAAGAGACTCACTTCAGATTAAAAGACATACACAGATTAAAAGGAAGGAAATGGAAGAAGATATTGCCTTGATGGACCTAGAGGTTATTGTACTGATTGAAGTAAGTCAAAAAAAAAAAAAAAAAAAAAGACGAATACCACATGATTTCACGTATATATGGAATATAAAGAACAAAATAAACAACAACAAAAACATGGAGATAAACTCATAGATACAGAGACTATTTTGATGGCTACAAGATGGGAGAGGGTTTGGGGGAGGTGAAAAATGGCAAAGGGATTAAGGAGTACAAATGGATAGTTACAATATAAACATGAAGATATAAAGTGTAGCATAAGGAAAAGGATAATGTCATAAATACGTAAGGGAGAAGAGGGGTACTAGATTTAGTGGTATGATATCTTTGTGATTTATATAGATCTCTCATCACTATGCTGTACAACTGAAATGAAGATTTGAAGAAATAATGATGGAAAACTTTGGCAACTATAATTGAAAAGAAAACTCATTGAAATTGTACAATGTAAATATGAGCAACTAATTGTCTATTATATTTCAATAAGCTAGAAAAAAAATACAAGGTGACAATCAAACAGATTCAAGGTGACATGGACTATAGACTAGTGGTTACCAGAAGACTATACAAGGTGACATGGACTATAGACTTCTAGTGGTTACCAGAAGACTATAGACTAGAGGTTACTAGTCGGGTGGGGGAGAATGGGGGAGGTAGATGGGATAAAGGGGGTCAAATATAAGGGGTAGGGGGAGAGCGAAGTGGGTAAAGGGGATCAAATATATGGTAGCTGAAGGAAACTGGACTTTGGGTGGTAAACACACAGTAGAATATACAGATGTCAAATGATAACGTGCACATGAAAATAATATAATTGTGTTAACCAATGTTACCCCAATAAACTTAATTTAAAATAAAACTACAAGGTGATACAAAGATATTATGACTAGTATCCAATACTTTGATAATTTGGATAAAATGGACAAATTCTTAAATAAAACATGCACATAACTTGCTGAACAAGACATAAGAAGAAATAACACGAATTTCTGTAAAGACATAGGATTTGTTACTAATGATATTCCCACAAACTAAAGCTCAATCCCATATGGCTTCATTAGTGAATTCTTCAAATGTTTAGATAAGAAATAAAAAAAAATTTTTACAAAAACACTTTGAGAAGATATAGACCAAGGGGATATTTACCAACACTTTTTATAAGTTCAGAATAACCTTCGTGCCAATGTCTGACAAGGATATTGACAGTAAAGAAATTAAACTTTATTATATCTTATGAATATAGATTCAAATACTATAAACGAAATAGTAACAAATTAGTCCTAGTAATAAATAGGATCATACATAGTAACCTATGGGTTGTATTCCAGAAATATGAGTTGTTTACTTTTGCAAAATCTATCAACTTAATTCACCTTATTAACAGAATAAAGAGAAAAATTTCTCTGTAGATGCAGAAAAAATATTTGATAACAGTCAAAACAATGGATGATAAAAATTTTTATAAGACTAGAAACAAGAGAATTTCCTTCATTTCAAAAGTGTCTATAAAAAAATTAAAACCCACAACAAACATCATACTTAACTATGACATATTTAAAGTTTTCATTGTGATGTTAGGACTAAAACAAAGGATAAGTTATCACCACTTCTATTTATCATTTCATTGAAGGTCTTATTCAAAATGACTTGAGCTCGGCTCTGAGTTTAGCCCAGTTTTTCACGATATGTTCTGTGTACAGATTAACAAATAAGGAGAAAAAATTCACCCTTGTCTGACAACTTTGCCTGTAGGAAACCACAATGTCTCTTCATATTCTGTCCTGACAGTGGCTTCATGCCCACAATGCAGGTTACGCACCTGGACGATCAAGTGGTTGGGCATGCTCATTTCTTTCTGAGCAACCCAGAGTTTTTCAGGAGTCACACAAATACAAGGTGACATGGACTATAGACTAGTTTATAACATATAGACTAACCTTCTGAAATTCTTTGGAGCACTCTAGCATCCAGTGAATGTTTGCAATTAGATCTGGAGTGCCCCTTCCTTTTCTGAATCCGGCTTGAACATGTCTTGCTCCATGTAAGGTAGAAGCCTCTGTTGCATCACCTTGAGCATCACTGTATTTGTGTGGGACATCAGAGCAATGGTTCCATAGTTACCGCTCTCCTTGGCATCCACTTTTATGGAGATTGGGATATATATTGAATGTTTCTGGTCTGTAGGCCATCGTTTTGTTTTCCATATTGGTGACATATTCTTGTTAGGATTCTGACAGATTCAATCTCTGTGGCTCAAAATAATCCTGTCAGTATCCTATCTATCCCTTGTGATTTATTTCTTCCTAATATTTTCAGGGCAGCTTTTACTTTACTTTCTACAATTATAGGTTCTTCTTCATAGGAATCTTATTTAAGATTATCATTTTTCTCTTCTGTATAGATTTTCAGTGTACTGTTTCCACCTTCCCTTTATTTTCTCCTGGTCAGATAATGTGCTTCCTTGTTAGTAGTTCAGAATCACTAGTCTAGGTTTTAATTTCCTTTTTATTTTTGAATCTTCTAATAGAGCATCTACATCCTTTTCTGCTAATCTCTTCTATTTCCTTACATCACTATTATAGTAGTTTTCTTTACGTGATAGTCACAGAAAAACTGTGTTCAGGACCCCAGCCCTGCTTTTATCTCCTTAACTTTTGCCTCTCTCCTGTCTCTAAAAAATTTTAGTGTTTCTTCTGTCATCCATCTCAATTTTTCTTTTCTCTTTACTTCTGGCATTGTCTTTTCACATTCTTCCCTAATAATATTTCTAGTATCAGCCCACAGTTCTAGTTCTCATTCAATTAAGTTTAACAGTGCAAATCTGTTTTTATATAGACTTTAAATCCATCAGGAGTGTTATGGTGTATTTTCACATTTCAATTCTTTTAGCGCTCTTCTTAGCTATAATGTTTGATATTAACAGTTCGTGGTCAGTACCACAATCTGTTCCTGGTCTTGTTTTGGCAGAGAGAATATAACTTCTCCATCTCCTGCTTCCACTCACGTAGTCTACTTGGCCATCTAATGATGTCCGTGTAAGCAGGTGTCTGTTTGGTTGTTTGAAGCATGTGCTTGTGATGGACAAGTTGTTGGTTTTGCAGAAATCCACAAGCCAATCTGCTTCATTTCTGGCTCCTAGTTCAAATATTCTGATGACATTTAATTCTGCTTTATTTCTTACTTTTACTCATTAAGGATAGTATCTTAATAATTAAACATCTGGTGATGAATTTAATGAAAATATGTAAGTTCTATAACTGTCCCTTGATATCTGTAGGAAATGGGTCCCAGGACCCACTGTAGATACGAAAATCCAAAGATGCTCAAGTCTCTTATCTAAAATGGCTTGGTATTTGCATATCCTCTCATATACTTTAAATTATCTCTAGATTACTTATAATACTTAGTACGATGTAAAAGCTATGTAAATAGTTGTTATAGTGTGTTGTTGAGGGAATAATGACAAAAAAAATGTCTGTACATGTTCACTACAGATGCAACCATTGTAGGCCTAACTATATAACACACATCAGCAACAACATAAGACTTTTTCTAAATATTTTTGGTTTCAGGTTGGTCGAATCCATGGATACATATAGTACCCATAGATATGGAGAACTAATTGTACAGTTAAAACTATAAAACGCTAATGAGATAAATTGATGAATACAAAGTATATGGGAGGATTTACTATTTTTATGGATTAAAAGATTCAGTGCTGTAAATTCTCCCCAGCTTCAATGAAATTTCAATTTAAAAATTTGGCAAATTGTATGTGTTCGTATGTGAGATATTTCTGCAACTTATATGGAAATGCAATGGGACAAGATTACTAAAGAATATCAAAATGTTATGATGAAAATCAAAGCTGGAATAAATGCTTTCTTAGGTATAAAGAATTATAAATCCATAGTAATTGGATGGTATGGTATTTGTGCAGTGCTGGAAAAATCACCCAATGGAGAGTTCAGAAAACTGCCTACACATATATGGTAACTTGGCTTATGACAAAGATGCCACTACAGTATAGTAGGAAAAGGTTGTTATTTTCAGTAAATGGTGCTGGGCCAATTAACTATTCGCATGTAAACATTATCCCACTTGAACACAATAATGAATTCCTAGTCTATCAACTCTAAAAGCGAAAGTTAAAACAATTAAGTATTTGAGAGAAAGCATAGGAGAATATCTTCATAATGTAGAGTAGGCAAACATTTCTTCAACAGGTCACAAATAGCTTTTTCCATACACAAAAGTATTGATACAATGTATCTTATTAAAATTAAGAATTTCTATTCTATAAAATTCACATTTAAAAGAGTAAAGAAGTAAGCTTCAAACTGTGAGAACATAGTTGCAATATATATCCAACAAAAGACATGAATCCAAAATATATAAAGAATTACAAATAAAAGTGAATAATACTTAAACAGACATGCTACAAAAGAAGATAGTCAAATGACCAATAAACATGTCAAAATGATACTTAATTAATGCCCTAAGAAATCATTAAAAGCTCTGTGTGGTACCACTGTACATTGAGGTAGATAAAATTAAAAAGACAGGCAATTCCAAGTATTGGCAAGGTCAGCAAGCAACTGGGATTCTTACACATTGCTTGCAGAAGTGTATATTGATACAGCCACTTTGGGACACTGATTGAGAATAGATGCTAAAGTGGGATATTTGAAAACTCTACGATCTAGCAGTACTACTTCTAGGTATATACCCCACAAAATGAGTATGTATTTCCACCAAAAGACATATACAACCATCTTCATAGCAATGTTATTTATAAAAGCTCAAAAGTTGAAGTTTTCTAAATATGCATCGACAAAGAGAACACATGTAGTGTAATGACAAAATGCAATTGTATACAGCAATGCAAATGAACAAACCACAAAGACCTGTAATAACATATCGAGCAAAGGAATTCAAAAACAAATGAGTACATAATGTGCCTATTTTATAATTCCATATTGTGTCCACCGATATCCAAAAACCACTGTTGGGTTAATTTGTAAATGCCACATAGCATAGGATGTCAAGTAGTCTCACAAAGATGAGGCGAACCTCTCCACATTTATTCTTCTTTAGTAGCTTGCTGACTGTTTGCACTTGAGCTACACTGCTTTTCTTTCTTTTTCTCAAAGAAGTGAAGCTTTTATCTGTTCCAACTCCTTCACAGATGCTATTCTTTGTACCTGGAACACTTTTGCCCACAGTCACAGAACAAGTACTACCAGTCTACTTGAACATGTGCCTCTGAGTTTCTTCAACATGGCTGGATTATACCAGCATCCATCACCAAAGTAATTCTTAAGAGATCAAGGGAAAAAAAAATAGAAATCCTTCTGTAATGTGAATGCCTCTTTCAAAGGAATAGCTTTGTCACTTTAGCAGCATTATAGAGGGCCCAATTTCAATTGTGCCTTTGTAGATAGGTGTTCAGAAGGGACCAGATGTAGCTTCCAGAGGGACCAAAAGAATGATAATTTTATACTTCATTAAGAACTGCAAAACATTAACTTCATCATACTCAAAGAAAACAGAAACTATAAACTTACTGGAAACACCCATTTACACATTTTTCTTATTTATTTATTTTTATGAAGGTGTAACATAAATTGACTATTTTGTGAAGTTTACAATGCAGTGCGTTTAGTACATTCATAACGTTGTACAACCACTACTTGTATTGAGTTCCAAAACATTTTCATTCCTCCAGGAGAAAACCATGTTCCTACTAAGCAGTTACCCCCATGCATAATTTAACATAATAAATTTAAACATGTGATTGATGCTTATGTATATATCTAGGAGAATATAAAACTAGATTGAGATTTTTGAAATGGTTACAAAAAATATCCCTTTTACTCTTGCCATTAAGCATGACCTTATTATCAACTTTTATACACATATTGAGAGGTCAGCTTCATTTGGACAAGATAATTAACAATGAGTAACTAAATAAAAAAATATAGCACATTTAAGCATTTAGTTTTTTCACAATGAAAACATTATAGAAAATTCAAATATTTTTGAGTCTTCTGGTTTGTAATGCTTTAGAAAACAAAGAATATACAACTACCCCTACACACACACACACACACACACACACACACACACACACACACACACTACACACACACACAGATCCTTCCAACCCCTAGATGGGCAACTTTCATTTCTCTGTGGAGTTAGGAGCTTTAGTTGGAGAAAGGAGCCTCTATTCGCTTTAGCTGCTAAAGCGTCTTTTTTTTTTTTAACTGGCAAAGCTTTTCATCTGGTAGCTCTGACAATCCCACCACAGTGGGGCCTTACACTAAACAGTTTATTAATTGGTATGCTGCTTCCCAGTTTTCCCAACCTGGTAACGTTCTCTGGTATTGTATGCATAACAAGATAATGTCTTAGAAGGAATGTTCTCCTTTTGGAAACAAATAAAACAGTAAAAGTGAAAAAAAGTTTTATGTATTTACACTTAGCCCCCTCTACTTATCTCATTGGTTTGTGTAATAATATCACCAAATGGAAGCTATGCAGATTCTTAATTCCTTATTCCTCCCTTATTCTTGCTAATTTCCCTTTCCATTTTAGTTTTTCCAGCCAATCCCTATCTAAATTGCTTTAGTTTCTAAGCAAATGCATATTTATTGTGGGATGTAGTTGGTATGCCAAATCAATGACTTCTGTTTTAGAGCCTTAAATAAATGTAGGTAGTTTTAACCTCCTCCCCTTGAGATAGGGTATAGGGAGTGGGGGACTTGAGAATATATTTACATCCGTTGTGACTGAGATTTACCTCTACTCTTGGAACTTAGCTGTTTATTGCATGTTATTTATAAAGGAACTCCATAGTAAAGAAGATGTAATGTCATTTCATAGAATCATGGAAACTTAGCACTAACAGGGATCTTCAGAATGCACCAAATTCAAATTTGTTATGTTATTTTAAAGAAAATTGAAATTCCTAGAATGGTTGGGAGTTGGTCAGGCTCATATAGCAAGTTAGTGTCAGAGCTGAACAAATATTCTCTCCTTTGGAAAATGAGAATTGGCTAAAGAACCCGAGTGGATTATCTGTAAGGAGTCTGACTAAAGGAGGATGTAAAGTACTCACGAAGCACTTACTAGGAGTCAGGCACTCTTTTAAGTATTTTTACCTAAATTAAAGTAATTTACATTACATCAACCCAGTAAAAAGTAGGTATTTGTATCACCTCCTTTTTACAGGGGAAGAAATGGAGGAACATAGAAGTTAAGTGGCTTAACTAAAGTGACAGAGATCAAAATGAGTCAAGATGTCAACCTAAGTATTATTAACTCTATAGTCCAGGCTGTATAGAGAGAAAAGAAAAAGGCTAATATATATAGAGAGAGAAGCAGAGAATATACACCATGTGACCTCAGAGTAAAAAAATGATGAAATGGGATGTTGGGATTAGAGGGTAGAGAAAGAGGGACAGACAGAGACAGAGAGAGATTGAACATTATTTTCTTTTTTCATAAATTTCAGCATTATTACCTGCAATGACTTCTGTGAGATTTTCCTGTATCCTTATAATAAACCTATTCTTTCCTTGATTTTGGTGGTAGATTTCTGTTTCTAGTTCCTTACGACAGAATAATCCTTAAGAAAGATCGAAACTAAAGTTTGCTCTTTCACATTAAGTATGACTTTTGTATATCTTTGAGAAAGAATTGAGAGTCAAAACGATGCCACCCCCTCCTTCTTTCCTCTCTCTCTTATTCTCTAATACTTATGCTTTGAGGCTATCTTCATGAATTCAAAGCCTCATGTTTGTCATAGAAGTCTTCCACAGCTCAACAGAACTCTGTCTCAACCCACTTTCTTATCTTCTCAACCTCATCATCTGTTATTAAAAAAAAAATTTTTTTTTTTACATTGAAAGGAATAAAACCATTATTCCAAGTTAACATTTAGCATGAGATTCTGGTGTCAGTTTTTTAAATATAGTGATTAATTAATATATTTTTCTTTTCTTTTTCTTTTTTTTTTTTTTTACACCTACAGAACCCGGTCTTCCTAGATGGTCTCCCATCCAAGTACTAACCAGGCCTGACCCCACTTAGCCTCAAAGATCAGATGAGATTGTTTTTCAATTATAATTCACATTCAATATTATTTTATACTAGTTTCAGGTGTACAATGTAGTAGCTAGACATCCGCAGAATTTATGAAGTGATTCCCCAGATTAATCTAGTACCCCCCATCACCACACACGTTGTGTATGATGTTAGCTGAGGGTTTGTCATATATGGCCTTTATTCCGTTGAGGTATGTTCCCTCTATTCCCACTTCGCTGAGAGTTTTTATCATAAATGAATGCTGGATTCGTCAAATACTTTTCTGTATCTGTTGACATGATCATATAATTTTTATCCTTCAGTTTGTTTATGTGATGTATCACATAATTGATTTCCAGATATTGAACCAATCTTGCATTCTAGGAATAAATCTAACTTGATATCATGTGTACAATCTTTTTAATGTATTGCCAAATTTGATTTGCTAATATTTTGTTCAGGATTTTTGTGTATGTGTTTATCAGGGGTATCAACCTATAATTTTTTTTTTTTTTGTAATGTCTGTGCCTGGCTTTGGAATCAGGGTAATGGTGGCCTTGTAAAATGAAATCAGTAACCTTTATTCCTCTTTAATTTTTTGGAATAGTTTGAGACAATAGGAGTCAATTTTTTAAATGTTTGGTAAAATTCACTTATGAAGTCGTTGGTCTAAGACTTTTGTTTGTTGAGAGTTTTATTATTACTGTTTCAATTTCATTAGTAATAATCCGTCTGTTCAGATTTTATGTTTCTTCTTGTTTCAGTCTTGAAAGATTGTATGTTTCCAGGAATTCACCCATTTCCTCCAGGTTGTACAATTGTTGGAATATAATTGTTCATAGTAATTTCTTATAATTTTTTGTATTTCTGTGCTGTCAGTTGTCACTTCTCTTTTATTTCTGATTTTATTTATTTAGGTCTCCCCTTTTTTTCTTGATGAGTCAAGTTAAAGATTTATAAATTTTGTTTCTCTTTTCAAAGAGCCAGCTCTTGGTTTCATTGATCTTTTATATTTTTTTGACTGTTTCATTTATTTCTACTCTGATCTTCATTATTTCCTTTGTTCACTCACTTTGGGATTTGTATGCTGTTCTTTTTCTTGTTTCTTTAGGTGTACTGTTAGATTGTTTATTTGAGATTTTTCTTGTTTCTTGAGGTAGGCCTATATCACTATAAGTTTCCCTCTTAGTACTACTTTCTCTGTGTGCCATAGATTTGGGGTCTTTGTGTTTTCATTTTTATTTGTCTCAAGGTATCTTTTGCTTTCTTTCTTGATCTCATTGTTAACCCATTCATTGTTTAGTAGCATATTATTTAACCTCCATGTGTTTGTGTGTTTTTTTTTTCTTATAATTGGTTTCTAGTTTCATACCATTGTGGTTGGAGAAATGCATGATATGATTTCAATCTTCTTAAATTTTTCAAGACTTGTTTTTTGTGGCCTAGCATGTGGTTTATCTTGGAAAATGTTCTATGTGCCTTTGAAAAGAATGTATATTCTGCTGCTTTGGAGTGAAATGTTCTAAAAATATGAATTAAATCTATCTGGTCCAGTGTATTATTTAAGGCCACTGTTTTCTTGTTGATTTTCTGTCTAGAAGATCTGTCCATTGATGTCAATGGGCTGTTAAAGTCTCCTACTATGATTGTATTGCCATCGATTCTTCCTTTTATGCCCATCAACATTTGCTTTATATATTTAGGTGTTCCTATGTTGGATATGTTTACCAGGGTGTTTTGTTGGACTGTTCTCTTTATTATTAGGTAATATCCTTCTTTGTCTCTTATTATGCCTTTGTTTTAAAGTCTGTTTTGTCTGATATAAGTACTGCTACCCCAGCTTTTAAAATTTTCATTTGCATAAAATATCTTTTTCCATCCCTTTACTTTCAATCTATGTGTGTCTTTTGATATGAAGTGGGTCTCTAGTAGACAGCTTATGAATGGGTCTTGTTTTCTTATCCATTCAACTACCCTACTATGTCTTTTGATTGGAAAATTTAATCCATTTATATTAAAAGTAATTATTGATAGTTATATAGTTACTGCCATTTTATTTTACATATTTACGTTTTTTGTTTTGTTTTGTCTCCTTCTTAATGAAATCCCTTTAACATTTCTTATAATACTGATTTGATGGTACTGAACTCCTTTAGCTTTTTCTTGTCTGGGCATTATTCTAACTCTTTATTCCTCCCTTCTCTTTTGCTCTACCTCAATATTGCCAAGTACTTCAAATTAAACTAACAAATTTACCATTTAAGGAAAAAAATATTTCTCATGTCAATACACAAGTTTCAATGCCATATATATTTTTTGTAAATGGTCTCATGTTAATACCTATTTTTGTGCATAGCAATTTAGAATTTATAAAACAATTTCATATAAGCTCTTTCATTAGAGTCTCACAATACTTTGATGAGGTAAGTAAGGCAGGTATTTAAAGTTTAGAAAGTTTGTAATTTTATTCACTTAATTGAAATCACTTTTTTTTTCAAACGGGCTATTTTTTACCAAATTTTATGATCCCAAAAGTAACTAAAGTCTGGTGAGCTTTTTATGTTGTTTAAAAAATGGATGGTAAGCTAATGAATGAATGAGTAAAGGATGAATGAATAGTGAATGAAAATAATAGCATTATTAATACTTATTCACATTTTCTTGATATTACAAGGCTAAACCTACTCTAGAACCGAGGTGTATGAGTCCTAGTGTAGACTTTTTATCTATTATACTAGTCTGCCATCACTCAGCATGAATTCTACTCATACACCTCTAACAAGTAGAAACTTTTAATACTATCTTAGCTCCATTAATTGGAAAAACTGTCTCCAATCTCATATTTCAAAGGCATTTTCCCAGCACTACATTTATTTTAAGGAAAATCTGCAGATAGGTATTACAAAGATGTATAAGAGCAAAGAAGAGACATAAATAAAAATAATTGGACATTTTAAAAGCAAACAAACAAGAATTTATACATCTAAATGAGTGCTATCTTTCTAAGTAGTCCTCCTGGGAAAACATACATATATTTTAGTGATGGTGCTGTTGCTCAAAATGCCTTTGGAACTCTTGTATGGGCAATGACTTCTAAGATGGATTGAAAAGAAACACACAAGAAATTCCATTTTATTAGTTTACATTCACACCTTACAGGAAAACAAGTCTCTTTAGACATATCATCCTACAAAATTTTAATTTGATACACTTATTAATTTCTCTTAACACATCATGAATTTTTTCTTAATAATAAACAGGCTGTAAAATTCATATCTTCCATAGCTAGTGACCATTGTCAGAACCACTAAATATTAACTAAATTAAAAGTAGCCATTTCAGACACAATTTAATTTTTTTTTATGCTCTTCAACTTGTGGTTCCTATAAACAACTCATCTATGTGACAAGAACATCAGAACAGCAGTTCGAGAACCATGTGCCGTTACGATGGTTTCATAGAAATTAAGTGAGTCTGATGTGTTCTTTCAATCTGTTGAGAACAGATGATTTTGGCTGCTGTGGTTTTTAAGATGAAAATAGCTGAGGGAAACATCAAGAATTTTGATCTTGATCATACTTTCTGAAATAGATTTTATTGGTATTTATATTGGAAAGACACCTGGTACTTTATTTCTATATGTGTTTGCTTCATTATGTTTTTAATTCATTCATTGTTCCACATCATTACTGGCATTTTGCTGAGACTTAGAGAATCCTTACCATTAGGAATTTCCAACAGTAAAAATTTGCCTGTGAAATATGGTAAAAACCAATTGAAATATGTGCATTTGAGGGCAGCTGTAGTATAGCGAAAAGAATACATTAAGAACCAGACATGTAGACTGTGACATGCTTACTTGCTGCGAGACCTTGGGTCAATAATTTTTATTCTGAATCTGTTTTTAATTTATGGAATGAGAATATCAACCTGGAAGATTTTGTTTGTGGAGATAATATTAGATATATCTTGTAAAGTGCTCAGCACAATGCCTACACTATTATGTGGTCCAAAAATGGTAGCTGTTGCTGTTGTCATTATTATTATTGAAAGGTACTATTTTATCTAAGATATGCTGCAACAAAAAATAACCTCCCAAATATCAGTGACTCAAAACAGATGTATTTCTCACACCACAGTTCTATGGTTCACTTTCAATAAGTGACTCAGAGATCTTGGTTACAACCATTTTGAGCTACTGTCATTGCGGAGTGTTTTGTTCCCTTTTTCCCCCAGAGATGTGAGAGAGACAGCCTAGAGAAGACACATTTACTCTTATCTGCATCGCAGTAGAAGTATCACATCAATTCTGCTTCCATTTTACTAACTGGAACCCAATCACATGGTCCCCGCAAAGCTATATGGAGACTGGTGAAATGGTTCTTCCTTCATGAGGCAATGGTGGGCTTAAAACATAGTATTTTTTGCCACAGTTTTTGTTATGTTGATAATAAAACAAATGTCCATACAACAGCAACAACAACCAGTTGCTTTGTTATGTGATTCCAAGTGACAATCTTTTTCTCATTTCCCTTCTCCATTGAATCGAATGATAGTTTTGTTATCTCTGAGATGGCATTAAGCTGAAATCTAGCAATTGTGTTTCCCTGTGGATGTCCTTTAAAATTTATGAACTGCTTTTTGTCTGAAAATGAAATAAGCTTGCCGTGTGCGTCATCTCTAAGAATACCTTTCCAATCAGCAATCCAACCTGGATGAATGAGGCTTTATGAACTGAAAGTATTCATTTTGGTGCTGTTGCCACCCAGTGTATAAGTCTGCCCACTGGACAATCAGACCTGTACATCTCCAAAGCATCTTCTAAAGCAGATGACAGGTTCATCTGGGCTTGTTTGTGTTCCAACTGAGTTTCCCTCTACCAGGACAAATTTCCAAGAGATAGCGTTAGCATTGCTAACTGGAGATAATTAGTAACGGGTCGATTTGACATAATGAGAAGAAATCAGTGCCACAGCAACAGCTGATACCAGGGGGAAAGAAGTCACAGAAAATTTATTAGGACCATTTCTATTCAAAGAAACAATTTATTAAGAACTTCCACCAAAAAGTGAATTCTGCCAAATTAGCAATCACTATAAAAAGCACTCTGCTCAAATGGAAGTTGTAGCTCACTTTGAATCTGACTGCACACATATAAATTATCAGGAATGACAGACTACATCTATTCAAATATAACTGTAAAGTTCAATAGGAATATCCTGTCATATTCTTTTGTTTTTTGAATCACAGTTTTAAAATCACTAGTTACTCACCACTGTATAAATAAATATGTTAATCATATAAAGTCACAGTATATGCAGCTCAACCATTCTCTCGAGTTTATCCTTATGTTAAGCCACCCCTTCAGCAAATGCATCTGCATTTTGGTATGATACTATCAATGTATACTGAGGGACATAAAAGCGACAGCACTATAAACGTTAATTCTGGTCATTTTTCACAGTCTCTGTTGCCACTGACCCAGCAAACAGCATCTTTTACCTGGCATCAGCAATAGCCGTGTGACTCAGATTCAGGCAGCTGCCCTCTAATCCATTTTGACCAGAGCGTAAAAGTAATCTGGGAGGCGCCACTCCTCTGCTTAAAACTTGCCAATAGCTTCCCTTATATTTAGAATAAATCTAAATTTCCTACCACAATCTCAAAGGTTCTGTTAGATTTGGTTCCTTATGATCTCCCCAACATGACCTGCTGCTTGGACAAAATCACTGAGGTCAAGTGTATTTTGATATAAAGAAATATGATCGACTACTTAACGGGCCTATCAGAATGTATCCATACAAATGTGTTCACTCCACAAGAGTAGGCCCCTTGGAGAGGTTTACACTATTCATTCTATACTGCTTGACCCAAAACTTTTCTTGAGTGTCTCTTTCTAAGATCCTGTCAGAGCTAAATCACTGGCCATATAAGGAAGAAGTTTCAATACTTTATTGTCTCACATTATCTTGAGTTCTGAAGTATTAATAATAAGCTTAGCTGACTAATTCATCAAAAACAAGCTCCAAGTATATTTTTGACTGCTGCAATAATATAATTACAAGTTAAGAATGGCATACATCTGACACAGAGAATGTTCAATAGAATGTAAGTTAATTTCCAAAAGAGATTCCAGAAATGATCTGTGTACTACCAACGTTAGTGGCAGAAATCTAAAATTCCAGAAGGAACTTCTTTTTGAAAAGGAAATACTCACTTGAGCATATAATTTCACATCTGTTTTGATATAAGTACTCTGTGTTGTTACATTAACACCTGGTTGCCTATGTTACCTTCAACTTTTAATTTTCTCAGGAATTCACGGACAAAATTATAAAGAGAATTGGAGTTACAGTTATGACTTTCAGATATTCTGTAGTCATCCCTCAGCATTGGCTAAGGCAATGGATCTCTAACTCCTACTCTGAAGAATATAAACAGAGGTAGTAAATCTGGGTTTCTATGTTGTCATCAAAACTGGTACCCACATCATGTCCCTCTACTGAAGAAATGGTATGCCATGAAAACCTTGGAGTGCAATGACTTTCTATTAAGCACAGAGGAAACATATCTCCTGCTCATTCAGATTTAGCAGAATGTTTCTTTAGTTTTAATGTAGGCAACCCTTAGAGGGCTCAAGCTGCTTAACAAAGACTCCCCAAGAGTATTATTAACTAGATCATTCACAGCAGCTCTAATGTCAAGAAAAGCAAGATGCTCTGCACACTTACCAATCTGTCTTTGACAGCTCACAGACAGTTTTCACAGCATCCTCTGTGTGACTTCTGGGCTATTAACAAGCTCATCTGAAACATTCATCTACTCAGCTTTTAGCTCTGCAAGTTTCTCAGAGTCAGCAGTCCCACTTGTACTTTGCCTGTTCATTATGTCACCTTCCCCACAAAATAGTATGGGCCTAGAAAAGGAAGATATATTGGTCACACAATAGTTCGAGGGGGACTTCCTTAGATAAGAATGCATGCTGCCACATCAGAATGAGTAATGATGATCTCTAAGGTAACATCTCTTAATTTTTACACACTGGGTTTACAAGCTCCCCTCAAAAGCTAGAGCAGCAGTGGGTAGTCAGAAACCATTAGGATTAATTGAGTGACTCAGCAATAAAATAAATACAGCAAGTGCTGCCTTAAAGGAAACTTGTGGTATCCAGGAAGCAGCTGGGTTAAAAGACTTATGGAAGGTCAAAGATTGATTTTGATATTAAAATATAACAGAGGACTCCAGCTGACTTTTGCTTTGAGGAGTACCTGTCTTAGTCTTCTCAGGTTCTTATAACAAAATGCCAAAGACTGGTTGACTTAAACAATAGAAATTAATTTTCTCACAGTTCTGGAGGATAGAGGTCTAAGATCAGTACATTAGCATAGTCAGTTTCTGGTGAGACCACTCATCCTGGTTTGCAGATGGCAACCTCTTTGTTGCCTTCTCACATGGCCTTTCTTTGGTGTGCACACAAGGAGAGAGTGTTCTTTCCTGTCATATCTCCTTTTATAAAGACACTAATCCTATTGGATCAGGGCCCCACTCGTATGACTTTATTTAACCTTAATTACCTCCTTATAGGCCCTATTTCAAATGCAGTCACACTAGGTGTTAGGGCTACAACATATGAATTTTATGGGGAAACAATTCACTCCATAGCATGTCTTTAACAATATTCTGGGTGAGTTGGGTTATTTTACTGTTTTTGAACACCAAATTCACTAGGTAATCATAACAGGATGGTAGTGGCAACAAAACAGACACACGGACCAGTGGAATGGAATTGAGAGTCTAGAAGTAAACCCATATTTATATGGGCAAATAATTTTCAACAAAAAAGCCAAAAACATACAGTGGAAAAAGGAAAGCCTCTTTAATAAATGGTGCTGGGAAAACTGGAAAGCCACCTGCAAAAAAATGAAACTAGATTGCTGTCTTTCACCCTACACCATAATTAACTAAAAATGAATTAAGGATCTGAATATAAGACCTGAAACAATAAAATACATAGAAGAAAACATAGGAACTAAACTCAAGGACCTTGGACTTAAAGAGGATTTTATGAATTTGATCTCAAAGGCAAGGGAGATAAAAGCAAAAATAAATGAATGGGACTACATCAAACCAAAAAGCTTCTGCTCAGCAAAAGAAACCATCAACCAGGTAAAGAGACAATCAT
>NW_006443567.1:243903-291199 GCF_000325575.1 Pteropus alecto
CAAAAACAAATCGATCCAATCAAAAAATGGGCAGAGGACCTGAACAGACACTTCTCTCTAGAGGACATACAAATGGTCTACAAACATATGAAAAGATGTTCAACATTGCTAGCTATTAAGGAAATGCAAATCAAAACCACAATGAGATACCATCTCATACTTGTTAGAATAATTATAATCAACAGAACAAGTAATAACAAATGTTGGAGAGGATGCGGAGAAAAAGGTACCCTCATACACTGCTGGTGGGACTGAAAATTGGTACAGCCACTATGGAAAACAGTATGGAGGCTTCTCAAAAACTAAGGATTGATCTACCATATGATTCACCAATCCCACTACTGGGTATTTACCCTAAAGACTTGAAAACCCATATCTGAAAAGTGATTTGCACACTGATGTTCATAGCAGCATTATTCAAAGTCGCCAGGACATGGGAGGAACTGAAGTGTCCTATGATAGATGATTGGCTAAAGAAGCTGTGGTACATATGTACAATGGAATATTACTCAGCCATAAGAAGAGATGAAATACTGTCATTTGCAACAACCTGGATGAACCTTAAGATAATCATGCTAAACAAAATAAGGCAGATGGAAAAAGTTGAAAATCACATGATATCACTTATATGTGGGATATAAACTTAAAAGCTACAAATGAACAAGACAAACAGAGACTTGTGTACATGGGCAATGGACTAGTGGTTACCAGAGGGTAGGAGTTCAGGGAGGATAGAGGAGGTAGACAGGGTAAAGGGAGTCAAATATAGGGAGGTTAGGAGAAGGTGAAGTGGGTAAACGGGATCAAATATATGGCAGCTGAAGGAAACTGGACTCTGGGTGGTAATCACACAATAGAATATATAGATGTCAAATTATAATGTACTCTCAAAAATTATATAATTGTATTAACCAATGTTACCACAATAAACTTAAAAAATAAAATAAAATAAAATTCATTTCTGAGGGGAGTCAAGGGTTGGAGGAATGAACTCTGAATACTAGTCTAAGACATTCAAGTAGAAACTTCAAGAGATAGTTCCACGCTGTTTAGTAGGGAGATTATACTGTGGTGGTGGTGGTGGTAGTGTGTGTGTGTGTGTGTCTAGGGGGTGATTATCAGAGAAGTTATATATGCAGAAGCTACTTGTGTGAGAGAATTTTGTGATTCCCTATACATGTAAGTGCCTCTTGGAGAGATTAGGGAAATGGATGGCAGTCATCCTGAATGTCAGTAGACCAGAAGAAACAGATGAAGATTCTACTTTCTACCTATCTACTTCTCCAAAGAAAAGGCAAGAGAGAAAGCTGGACTAAGGTCATGGGGACAGGAGTCATGGATGAGGAGCTGAAGCCTTGCACACCCAATACTTCAGGAAATATAGGAGGATTTCTTATCTCTAAAATTTGCTTTGAGGTTTGGCGAGTGCTATGCAAAAGGCCTTTTAATAAATGCTCTAAGAACATAATCAAACCTAGCACATTTACATTACCAGACCATTTGCCATGGAAAGGCAGGGGTCTAATATGAAATCACTGCACACTGAGTCAGCCTATCTGGTCCTCTAGCCTCCTTATTTTATTTTTTGTTAATTTTCCCTCTCCCTTGTTCTTTTATTTTACCCTCCTCCCTGACTCAGTAGGCCAGTTCCCCTGACCTAATAAGCTCAATGAGTGGTGACCATTACTTATAGTATGTGATACATATTATGTTGAGATCTACTAAAACAAAGGCACTGTTACCACAACATTAAACAAGAGAAAAGGGAATTCTTACTGTGAAAGAGTAATGAACTGGCTAGAATCCCAAAGTAGCTAAGATCAGAGGGACAGGGTAGCTGGCAAAGAAAAGAGAAATAGCAAGGAAAAGAGAAATTTTGTATCTACTAAGAATATAAATGCCCAAGAGAAAACATAGTAGCTAGTACTAGAAGGTGATGAAAATTTAAATGCCCATTCACTTCCTTTGAGGATGCTCTACTTATGTTTACATGTCAATGTCACCCCCAGCTGTTTTTTTCTAGATTTTAAAATTTTTTCCTTGTCTCTTGCTAGGGGCGCTAAGCCAACTTTCTTTCTTTAATCCGATGCTCTCATCCCTTGTTCCAATTCGTAGTTTCAATGGCCTCACTTACACTTTATTTTTGCTTATCCCCAAATCTCCCACTCCCCACTCCCACCCCAAATCCTAGCCTCAATCCAAAGGTCAGCTCATTAGTTTTAGATGTATACATATGCTACTTCCAGGCTGTTTTCAGCATCAGGCGAGACAAATAGTTCACGTGGTCGTCAAGAACATGATCTACTCTAATTTTCCTCAGCAATTATGAAAGAGTTCAGAGTCAGATTATATAGCAATTCAACATTAGGAAAAGATCAATAAATATTGACTGTCTATGTACGTAGGATAAAACAATATGCTAGTTCTCATGCAGACACAAAGAGAACAAATACAAAGCCTCTACTTTTGCAGAGCAGTCTGTTTAATTAGACAAACAGATATGTAAACAGATACTTTCAGTACAATGTAGCAATTTCAGTGATGGTGAAAACCACAGAACATTGGGTAGAGGAAGAATAAAAAATGTAAAGGGTTTCATTTAACCTGAATCTGCTTCAGAAGGTCAAAGAAGACTTTCTGAAGAAAGTGATGCTTTAGCTGAGTTTTAAATGAGTAGGTGGGTTCCTACTACAGGGCTTTTGTACATTTTGTACAGTCTGTTATGCTTGTAAACCTTTTCTCCCAAGTCTTTGAGTCGCTGGTTTCTTCTTGACCTTCATGTTTTAGTTTACATGTTACATTTCTAGAGGGGCCTTGCCTGATTACCTTAAGTCCCACTACCTTACTCTCCTTTATAGTATTTGCTTGTTTACTTGTTTGCTATTATCTTCCCAACTCTTCAAGAGGATACAAATCTTGCCTATCTTCTTCCCCATTATAAAACCAGTGTTTGTGATATAATTTAGGTACTCAATAAGTGCTTGCTACATAAATGCACAAATCATGATTGAAGCACAGTGTGCAGGGAAAGAAAGATATAGTTATGAATGTGGCAGCTGGGACAGGCAGAAGCCAGGCTATAATGGGTGCTGTGTTAGGTTAAATAATTTATCCTAAGTATAAAGAATTACTGAGTGCTTTTATGCTGGTGAGTAATATGATGAAAATTACACTTAAGAAAGGGTACTTTGGCATCAGGAAGGAACAAATGATAAAAGCTGGAACTAGAGAAAGAGGGTGTACTTTGTCTATTCCTCTAGCTAGCTAGGCATTGATTCTCCCTTTGGAAGCTGCCCCAGGGAACTTGGGCAATTCCTTTCTTCCCATGAGGCCAATTCTTAAATATACACTAATTTTGTAGTAGTTAACTATATGTATTTCAATTTCAATCAAAGAATTATTAAAAGTTATGCATTTCTGAAAATTTCTTCTGGTTGTACATTCAGAAATAGGAAAATATTTATGTATTTATATATACACACATACATGGCATAATCAAATATTATCTCCATAAAAATAAACTAACTTTCTTTTCTTTCTTTCAATAAAACAACCCTGGAACTGAAAAGAACATTGGAGATCATGTAGTCAGGTGCTCTTCATTAGAAATGCACTGCAATCCACATACATAGTTTAAAATTTTCTAGTATCCACATTAAAAGATAAAAGTAAACAGACACAAATAATTTGAATAATACATCCAAAGTATTGTCATTTCAACATATAATCAATATAAAATATAATGAGATATTTTATGTTCTTGCGTATGCTTGAATATTTATGTGTTCAAAACCTAGTATGTGTTTTAGAGTTAAGCCCATTCCAATTTGGACCAGGCCCACTTCAAGTTATCCATAGCCACCTGTGAGCTGGGATTACCATATTGGGCAGCATAGATAATGTCAAACCTTGATTGTATAGATGGGTAGATGGGGAGTAAAGGACTCCAAAAGAGAAATGAAAGCCCAAGGACACACAGCTAGTACTTTTGTCTGCTAATCCAAGGAGCCAAAAGAATGAGCACAAAGAACTCACAGGGACACTTTGTATGGCCTTTGATTTTGGCCTTTTGTGAAACGCCCCTATACCTTCCTAGCAGGCTATTCCTCTGATGCACTATTTCCAGTGTGACCCCTGACCCTGGACACCAGCTCCCCAAAGTAGGTGGTTTGGCTAAAGCATAGCCATCTGTCTGGCAGGTAGTTACTTCTTTGGGTAGCAGCATATCAGCAAGGAAAAAGCAATTCCTTTGGTACTAACTGTCACTCAGGATTTGTAGAAACAATGATTTGCTGAAAAGCATATGCTCCAGGGGACTGACAGGGCTTTCTGTCTCAGGCTTTGGTTTAACAAACAGGAGATGTCAATCGCAAACAATTGAGCTACTGCTCCAGGATTTAGGATCACTCCACAGCTTTTAGGCACAGATGTTTTTGAACATCAGCTCATCGAGTGCACATACACAGCCATTCCCACACACACCCACACATACAGGCATGGAGAATTTATCACAGTAAAGGTAACTCTTCCTTTGAAATTACTGTTTGGGCTTCTTTCCTGCAGTCACTACTCAGCCTCTCCATGGTTTCCACCTGGGTGGATGAACGTATCTGTTCTTTAAAGCAAGAAAACATAAAGAAATAAGAATAAGAACATGCATCTCTACCTAGTTTCCCAAACTTTTTTTAACATCATGCCATGCATAGATACAATTATCTAGGGAAATGGATAAAGCTGGTCTTTAGGATGGGGAGGGGTATTGCTGAGAGAATCAGTATATCAGATACACCTGCAAACCTTTTCCGACCAAGTGATATTCTATGTCACTCTGGTTGGAAAACTGATTCAAATACATATTAATATGTTGATTGATTCATTCATTCATCCATGAATTCACTCAACAAATATATATTGAATGCCCTACCATGTGCCAGACACTCTTTTAAGCATGAGGGATATAACATTGAGAAAGTTAGAGAAGGAATCAGCTCTCATTGATTTAAGATTCTAGCACTGTAGTCTGGAAAGGTGATTCGACAACCAAAATGCAATAATTTCAAATATTAATAAATATTATGAAGTTTATAAAAGATAATGGGATAGACAGTGACTGGAGTTTAGACACAAATAGGAAACTATTATAGAAATGAGGGGGTCCTCTCTGAGTAGAAAAATTTGAGCTGATATCTGAAAGGTATGACAGATCTGGTGTTATAAAGACTTGGAAGAGAAATGTGGCTTAGGGGGTTCCAGGGCCTTAACACCAGATGTTAGGCAAAAAACAAGGACATATGTTCTCACAATTTCTATTTAACATTGTACTAGGTGGTTCTAGTCAGGGCATTCAGGCAAGAAAAAATAATAAAACACTTTTACATTGGAAAGTCTTTTTTACCCACAACACTCTGACACCAAATGTTGTGTTTTTTTCCCACATGAACCAATTCTCCAACTCTACAGGGTATCCTGTAATTCAATTAAAATCTGACACTAATTACCCAGAGCTAGTACAGACCCCACAGCTTGAGGGCTCGGTTCCACAAGACTGCTCACACTTCAGACTGTGCAAAGTATTTTACTTACTATTACTGGTTTATTATATGGGATACAACTCAAACAGCCAAATGGGGAAAAAAAAATGCGTAGGACAAGTTATTGAGAAAGGGGCATAAAGCTTCCATGACATCTCTGGATGTGTCACCCTTCCAGTACCTTGATGTGTTCACCAACTCAGAAGCTTCCAAACTCCATCATTTAGGAGTTATTAGAGATTTCATCATATAGATATAATCGATTAGATTATTGGCCGTTGGCGATTAACTCAATCTCCAGTCCCTCTTTCTTCCTTGGAGATCAGGGGGTGGGAATGAAAAGTCTATCTTCTTATGCCTTCATCTTTCTGACAATCAGCCCCCATTTTGAAGCTATCTTGCCCAGCCACCAGTTATCTCAAAGGTTTTAGAAGCTGTACCAGGAACTGAAGACAAAGGCCAAATACTTATTTTTATTATATCACAGAATAGATGACGTAAAATTATCTCTATATGAGTAAGACATGATTTTACATGTGGAAAATACTTAACCACAAAAAGCTATTAAACTAATAATCAAGTTTAGCAAGTTTACAAGATACAAATCAATATATAAAAATAGGTATTTCTATAACTCTCAATGATCAAAAAATAAAATTAATAATTTAGTCCAATTTACAAAATTATCTAAAAGAATAAAATACTTAATAATAAATTCAGAAAAAGAAATTGTTCAAAACTTGTACTCTAAAAACCACAAAATATTGTTGGAAAAAGTTCAAGAATACCTAAATAAGTAAAAACTCATCCCATATTCATGGATCAGGAGGCAGTATTGCCAATACAAAAATACTCCCCAAACTGAGTTATAGATTCAGTGCAGTCATAATCAATATTTCAGCTGCTGTTTTTGCAGATATTGACAAGTTTATCTTAAAATTCATATGGAGATCCATGGGGCCCAGAAGAGCCAAAATGATCCTGAAAAAAAACAAAATTGGATTACTCACACTTTTCCTGTTTCAAAACTTACTACAGTTTCCAAGGCAGTATGGTACCAACATAAAATTAAACATATCCATTAATGAAAAAGAATTTAAGGTCCACAAATAAACTGATACATCTGTGGTCAGTTGAATGCAGACAATAATGTCAAAGTTATTCAATGGGGGGAAAAATAATGTTTTCAACAAATGGTTGAAACAATTAAAGAATTTGACAACTTTATCTACATGCAAATAAAATTAGACCCCAGAATGTACTTGGGTACATTCTGTGTATAGAGTGCCAGTCTTGCCTAGAAAATAATCTTAGCCAAATATGCATCACCTCACAAACCTAGTCTTATATCTTATGTGGAAACTACAAAATAAACTAGAAAAGAAAATGGTAACAAGCATAGTACAGTCCAGATTAAATTAATTAATATGAGCTCTCCAATAATCTGCTTTTAGAAGTAGTAAATTTCCCATAATTGATGTTCAAAAAGACGCCGGATGGCTTTTGGTGAGGATTACAGTTAAGGAGATCCCTATACTGGGTTATACAGAGAGAAAAGTCAGGGAAGTGCAGTAGAAATAAGTTACAAAGCTAATATCTTTTGACCCAAGGGCAAATAATTTTAAAAATATTTATCTAATTGTATACCCATTTACGCTGCTCTTCCGTCATTTTTATTTTTATTTCTTTATGTTTTAAAATCTCTTAAAAAATTATTTGGGTGACATTGATTAATAAAATCAAATAAGTTTCAAGTGTACAATTCAACAATATGTTGTATATATATTGCTTTGTGTGTTCACCACCTAAAGGTAGATTTCTTTCCATCACCAAATATTTGACCTTCTTACCCCTATTTACCTCCTCCCTCCCCTTTATTTATTTATTTATTCACTTTATGAGCCACCTCTTACAATCACTTTGTACTCGTTTAACATGCTGATTCCTGGGTTTCATCCTATACCTATTATGTCAGAATTTCTAGGAAGAAGGCCAAAGATTCTGAATTTTTGTAACTTGTCCCTCAGGAGATGGTTATGAGGATTAAAATTGGAAAAACACTGCTTTATAAGAAAGTAAACAGGGTATTTCAGTTATGAGTCAATTTTGCAAGTGTCAGAGTCTATTGTAAAATGCAATTGTTAGAACCACAGGGGTTTTGTGCTTAAGGTGTTAAAGCAATGCTTTTTTCCAGAATCTTCAGTAAATCATCTCTTATAGTTTTTGATTTGCACTAAACCTGTCCTTGACCATGCATTTCAGCTGTGTATGCCCTTGAATCCTCCCACATCAAGTAGCATTACATATTAGGCATCATTTGTTCAGATTTCTGTTTAAATTTTTTATTGTTCTTGGAATATTATGAAGTTTGTTTCTAAGATTCTGGGGTCATACTATAGTAGCTATAATAGCTACTCTTTGTTTAACAAGCAGGTTTTACCATCATTTTATGTCTAGTTCCTTTGGGAATCTGCTCTCTGAATCCATGTGGTACCCATGGATTGTAGGGCTTTTGATCATGTGTATTCTCAACTAGAGCCACAGAGGAGGTCATCACCTCCAACATTGTTCCATTGTTGGAACAATGATAATATTGCCACCCCTGGTTACTGTTCAGTAACAAGTATGTATCCCAAACTGGAACAATTAGAGTCTATACCAGCACTTTTCTTCCAGAGAAAGCTAAATATATAGTCTCTTTCAGCTGAGGGCACTAAGCTTTGGAAGAATGAGGTTATTCATGGCCTTTTCAACATTAAAGTGCAAATAGAGCTGAGGAGTGCTTGCCCCTCACCTCAAGTCTATAGAAAGGAGTTTCAAAAGGACCACATGGATGTCTTAATTTGTGTCCCTTACAGTTTGGCCTAATTCTCATTCACACCAGAGAAATCTAAAGGGCATGAGACAAGTTAGCTATCCATTGGTGAGCCAAAATAAAAACATTTTCATAGGCCTGCTTATGCTTCCTGAGTTTGTTGTGAGGATCCATGAGAATTTCCTGTAAGACTTGAAGAGTCATGTCCATATTATCTTTGGTTCTAAATAAGAGGGGCTCCTGTAGTAGTAACAGACACTTGCAGAGAGAAATTATAGATATTTGAAGATGCCTGGGTGTTAAAATCAATGTTAGAGAAGAGCCTGAAGAAAGATTAAGCTTCCGTTGTTCTGGCTACCATCCACCTGTTTCTTAACATCACTTGTCTCTTTCTACATCTATTCCTTGCCTTGGAAGGCTGACCTGATACACTATGTCACAGGGCTGCCTTGCCCTTTGGCTTCCAGTCAAGTTTCCCAATGAGGATTCACAGCAGAAGATCTGAAGGAAGGAGGAGATTAGGTCAGAATGTTTGTTTCCTGCCTCTTTCATTCCCCAGCCTGTCATATCCCTTTCTGTTCCTCTTGTATTGACATTCTCTACATGACTGTCTCCCTATATGCACTGGTGACTACTCTAGCCCTTCATCCATTCAGGCCTAGAGGTGCTAACTCCCACTACCACTACCCAGGTTACTTCAGTCTCCCTTATGGTTTGCCTATGCTCCATCTACAATTTTGTAAACAATCCCTTTTAAAGTAAACTTTCTTTAAATTTTCCAGATTTGAGTGTACCACCTTCATCTTGTGGGAATATGATTGATATAGCTCCCCTCCTCAGGGAAACTGCAAATGAGAATATCCAGAAATGTGGCATGCCTGAGAAACCCATCGAATCACCCTACCAGAAAGGCAGCCTTAAGTACAGAGAATGGCAGATTTAGATCACCATGCAGAAATAATCCTTCTCCATTACCTCTCCTCTCTCCCTTTGCTCCAACTCTGCTGAGAATATAAACCTTAAATAACAAGTTGAAGGAAGAGGAATAGAAAGACAATGTGGGGAAGGAACATATCCCTTTAACTGACTCTGGGGTGAGGGAAGAACTTTAACTTGATATCAGATTTGGAGTTTTAATTATTACGAGGAACTAGATATTTTAATTTGTTCTCAGAGGACCGTCTGCCTATTTATAAATAGGCAGAAGTACTGCTTACATAAGAATGATAGAGAAAAATCCATGAGGCCTACACTATTTTTTTCAGAGTTAAAGGAAGAACCAGTTAAACTAAATAAATATAAGGGTTCAATGAAAACAAAAAGAACAATAATAATAATAAAATGTGCTTTATGATTACATCATGCTTGTTCAAGGTGATGGTTACATAAGTTACATAAGCTATATCTACTACTCAAATGAAATCAGAATTTCAAATTCTCTTTGGGCAGTCGTACCATGCTTTTCTTTTACCAAGAATTAATACTGTTGAACAACTTCACTGCTTACTAGATGAAGATACATTTTAGATTGTCAAGCAGTTATTACTTCTGTGTCTGGGCTAATACATTATAAGGAGCATAAACAGGGTTTTCTTACCATGATAATTCATTCCACTGTTGAAGCTGACTGAGCTACAAAGGCCATATGACAACTGTCCTAATTCTATTCCTCAGACATAAACAGTTCGGTTGGGTATAACCTTACCTATGGTTCCCCAAGGTTGCAGCACTGTAGTGTGGGATACAGAATATATAAGAAAAAAGCCAAAGTTAAGACCAAGAAGATGATACCTCATATCATATTGCAGGGGTAGAGTAAGAATTATATAAGAGGAGGAATTATGAAATTAGTGGCTTGGAGTGTACGAATTAGGAAAGTATAAAGCGTGGGTCTGGTTAGATGGTCTAGAAAGTTGTTTTATAAATAGGCAGAAGTGTTGCTTCTTATATCAGTTGTTTACCTAGTGTGACAAAAAGGGACACCACTGCCCAAAGCTGATATTGATGAATGAGTAGCAACAGATCACAAATTACTCAATCAAGGACATTTCTTTCAGAAGATATGACTTGATTAACTTTTTCTTATGCAATAGGACTTAAGATAACCAATGACATTTTCGTTTTGTTATTTATATCTTTTAGCCATATTTCACAGAGGACATATTCCACATTGTCCTTAAGGCAGCTAGCTTCACATTTTTCCATATGGCAGAGTCTTCATGAGCTGCAGATCTCTTTTGGAACTAAGAATAGCCAGACACTTCATTATAATATAGGTATGCTCTGCTGAGATGCTTAGTGATTATAGTTAATATAATTGGTTAATCAGAAATAGCTGAAGTAAAGCAAAATACTGTTATGCACATGTGTGGGTGCTTCTTTAAAGTCTTTAACCTGCATTTTCTTTGTATTTTTCTTTTTTGACATTTGAAATTATTTGCTGCATGGATCTTCCATGGTTTTGAATTCTTTTATTTTTGCTGTATCTCAAGCTCTGGCAACTATTGATTAACCCTCTATTTCTGTTGCTGCTGCTCATCCCTTGTTGATTTCATATAGAATATGCATTGAGTTTATTGATATCTCAATTATCCATTCTGCAATCATGGAACTCCTTTATATAGTATGACCTTTGGAGAACTAGAGCAGTTCTCAAGGTAATTACTCAGGCATTCTGGTAATCAGTCAGTCAATCAACAAACACACTTATGCAAACTCCCTTGTTCTTTTGTAAATATGTACTTCTAAGTGAAAAAACTGGTATTATAATTAATAGTACTTGATTTACTCATTCCAATGACATTTGTTGTGGAGTTTAATTATTAGCAGCTATTATATCTACTGGTACATAGGGAAGGGGCTACACATCTGATATTTATCTTTAGTGAACATTAAGTATACACACATATATTAAGTATATACACATGTAAAGTATATATGCATATAAAGTATATGTATATATGAAGTATATATAGAAATAAATATACATGTTTTCCTTCGAGTATATTTTAAACAGTTTCGTTGAGATATAATTTTAATAAAATGAATTCACTAACTTTAGCAGTAAAATTCCATGCATTTTGACAAAAGTATGCATTCATTTGACCATCACCACAATATAGAAATCTATTTCCACTGTCCGCCAAAGTTTCCTCTGGACTTTTTGCAGTTATTCTCCTCCCAGTTCCAATCCCTGGTAGCCATGAATCTTCCTTCTGCAACTCTAATTTTTCCTTTTCTACAATTTCATATGAATGAAATCATACAGTGGTTAGAGTTTTGTGTTTGGCTTCTTTCACTTACTCTATTGCTTTTGAGATTCTTCCATACGGCTACATGTATAAGGAGTTCATTTCTTTTCACTTCTGAATTGTATTCTATCATATGAAATACACAACTGATTTATCTATTCATTAATTGGTAACATTCGAGTTGTTCTCAATCCATGGCTTACCTATTCATTTTTACGTTTACTTAAAAATGTTTTAATTTGTATGAAGTCCGATGTATCGTTTTTAATGTTCGTTACTTTGTATATCTTTTCTAAGAAATGTTTGCCCCATCCAAATTCACAGAAATTTTATCCTATATTTTTACTAGAAGTTTTACATTTTTGTCAGTGATACAATTCATTTTAATTTCTGTATATGACTTGAGGTATCCATCCATACATATATTATATATGTGCATATATATCTGTATAGACATACGTATATCTCTCTATATTTATATACATATGCACATATATGTAGAAATATTTGCATACAGATATTCAATTTTTCCAGCTAAATTTTTGGGGAAAAAATTCTTTCCCCAATTAATGATCTTAGTTTCTTTGTCAAAAACAAATTGACCATATATGTGTGATTTTATATCTAAAACCTCCCTTCTATTCCATCGATCTGTACATTTATCTTTATGCCAATGCTACACTATTTAGATTACTGTAGTTTTTAAAGTCGGTTGTGAAATTGGACAATATGAATTCTCTCACTTTCTTCTTTATTTTACAAATCATTTTAATTATTCTAGATCCTTTGCATTTCAACAGTCATTTTCTGATTAGCTTCAAATTCTACAAAAAAAAAGTCAAGTGGGATTCTGTTTGGTCTGTTTGAATCTATTGGTCAATTTGAAGACAACTTGACATTGAAGACAAAATCTGAATGATGCAGTGGAAACAGTGAATCCCTGGTAGTTGCAAAGGAATATGAGAATAAGGTAGATTTTAGGTTGTACAGAGTTATATGTGGAGCAACATCTGGATGATAAGGGATAACTTGCGATAAATATACTCATTAAAAAACCTAAAAAGTGATGTAGGGCATGACTAGTTTACTCCTGATGGTCTTTAATTCTAAGGTGAATATTCAGTACTAATATTTGTTTCCTTTTCTTAAGCAATTGGAAGTGGCACAATAGGTGGATCCATTTCATAGTGATGTTACAAATGTGAGTTAGAGTGTAAGCCATACCTATAGTACACGTAGTTATATGAACCTCAATTAAATTCTGCTTGTCTTTAAAGGTAAGAAGCCTAACACCATGGTAAGAGCTAAGGAAATGATGTTCCAAACCTTGGTTCATAATCATTGTGGAAGGAAGGCATTGGATTTCTTAGCCTGGTACTTTATCTTGGCAAAGCTCAAGTGATACTGTATATTTCCTAGGGTCTACACCTATCAGAAGTCAGAGTCACAGACTGCACTTTCTTAAATAGATGCACACAGAGGGGAAAGGAATCAAGCTATAATGCAGAACCCAGCTAAAGCTTTGTCCAATTGAGGTATAGACTGGAAATGAGGGGATAATATATTTATTACACAAATTCTTCTAAAGAAAAAAAGACAAGCAGACAGCCAAGTTCTCATTGTTGGCTGTGTCCTGAGGATCCATGCTTGAACAAATCAAGAACAGGGCTCATATAACGTTTTCCTCAGGCTGTTTTGGGCTACATACTATAATTTTCATAATAGAACTTTGGCTTTATGAAGGACACAGGTTATAGAATGTAATATAAAGTTAAAACAAATGAGCTTCCATAAGCAGATTTGGTATTTCTTAAGCTTTTGAGTCCTGTAGAGGTGTTTTGGAGTGAAGAGATTTGTGTATACTTAAATAGGTAATCTAAATCCCTCCAGGTAGAGCTTCCAGGTTTTTAACTTGCTCTTGGAGATTCAGAGCACCTTCCCCCCACCTGCCAGCACAAACATAACCCTTATCAGCATGTATAAGCTGGTAGAAAGGGTCTCTGTAAGGAAGGACTAGGTTGATTATACGATGGATGGGCTGAATTACACCAGCCCGTGTCACAAACATTTGGCCAATAGGATGCTGAGAGACAAGGAGGAAAGTTGCTTTTGACTCTCAAAGACATGGTAGATCATAGATGCTCACTGAAAAGACCTAACTTATCAATATACAGGGAGTCAAAAGCTACAAATTAAGACCATACGAAGAATGAAACTTCTAACATTAGTATGACTTATATCCTACAGAGAGTGTGGAATGAATTGGCATACTCACATTTAAATTAGAGTTTGATTTCAATCAGTCATACTGGACTGGAAGGAGAAATTGCTCCTTGATATGAGCTGGTCATCATTAGGAATAAGTAAATGATTAGAGGGCCACATGCTGCACCTCCAGTATGTGATTTGGGCCTCATTGGCATTCTCTGCAGGGCAGCCTGGGACAGAACAGTCATCCAACCTGAACTCTCCTTTCATCATTAGAATTTTTAAGAAAGAAACATTTGGAGATATCCTGTAAGCTAATGTGAAGATCCAGGATGTTGCTGGCCATTGACATTCTAAATGGCTACCGGTGGTGCCCTTTCATGCAATGAATCCATCTTGTTCAAAACTCCAAAACAAAATGAACAGCGCTGAGTTGTATACATTTAAAAAATAATGTTGTCAAGTCTCACATCTTATTCTGTTCAGATTGCAATAACAAAATACCACAGACTTCATAGCTTACAAACAACAGACATTTATTTTTCACAGTTCCATATGTCGGAAATTCTAAGATATAGGGACCAGCATGGTTATGCTCTGGTGAGGGCCCTCTTCCTAGTTCATAGAAGATCCCTTCTCTCACTGTGTCCTCATATGGTAGAAGGGGGCTATGGAGCTCTGTGGGGTCTCCTTTATAAGAGCACTATGAAGAGCACTCTACTCTTAGGACCTAAGCACTTCTCAAATGCCCCACTTCCTCATACCACTACATTGAGCATTAAGATTTCAACATGAATTTTGAGGCAACACTTTCAGACCATAGCACCTCAATAATCTATAAAACCTTTCAAATATTTGCCTATGAGCGTCAATACACTCAAAATACCATACTATATTAACAGGTTAGTTTATTTAAGCAAAATCCATGTTTTAATGATGACAAATGGTTTATTCCTAAAAACTCCCTTAGGTCAAGCAATACGATTTGGAAAAAGATATTAAAAAATCCTTGTGCTAGAAAGAGCTTTAAAAAGTAATTAATTTTTCCTCTTTTTAAAAACTTTCATTCATTTTTTATAATAAAAGGTATAGTTACAAAATATTGACCATTTACTACATAAGATTAATGTACTTTTTTACATTTAATCGCAACTTTACGAGAAATTTATTACTATTATTATTTCTACTTTTATATATGAAGAATGTCAGCTTCAAAGAAATTAAGAAACTTGCCTCAGGTCACAGAGCTAGTAAATACGATAAGCATTTAAACATTCTGCTATACAATAATAACTTTCGTCTTTATGAGACCTGACTGCTTGGCTCTTGGTGTTGAAGATTTGTGGCATTTCATACCTACTACCCTTAAGGCTTCACACTGAGCAATAGAGGGCACTTAGAAATTTATCAAATGCAGAGTTTGTCCTTCAGAGGCTCAGAGTCTGGTGAAGGAGAAAGAACATGATAAAAAATAACTACAATAGAGGGAATTAAGTTAGAAGAGGCAAATGAGCATAGGAAGGCAAAAACACCATGTGAAGGTAAGGTAATTGTTTATTATGAAAAGCTTTGTAGAAGACAGGGATTTAAACTTGATCTTGAATGAAGATAAGGGCTTAGACATGCAGTGGTGATGGTGGTATGTGGAAGGCATCCAATAAAGAAGATAACTAATAGGATTTATTGGTTTTTTTTTTTCACTCTATTGTATACAACTCCTTGGTTTCTGGTTTAAATACTCTCTTTTGCTTCTCAGATCTAGTCTTAGACCTTCTCCACCAGTCTCTCTGCCTTAAAAGTCTAACCTGTATTGACAATATCAATGGAGGTCTGGATTCCTATTAGGTTAGGCCTTTGGAGAACCCCAATAGCAAATCTGAATCAATACTAGGGGTATGAATTCTCCCAGGTAGTCTACTACAGGGAGTCACTTTGAATTAACTGTATCCAAAACTAGAGGTCACTATTCCTCCCAAGACAATTATATAAGACTTTCTGTTTTCAAGTTCTGATAAGTGCTCCCTCCCCTATTCTACACCCTCCCTCAAGGTTCCCCTATACTTGCAAGTTGGTAAAGTGTCCATTTGGGGTGATTTTAATTACCCCAATTTGAGTATAACATCTATTTTTCTTTTGAGACCCTATCTAATATACCTTCTTACATCTCCTTATCCTTCTTTCCTGTGATATAGGCTGTACCCTTGCTGTTATGGAAACTGTAATATTCTATCTTTCTTCTTATAGTTACGTTTTCTGAACTATTTTGATGTGTTTTTTTTTTTCCTTTGGGGTAGATGTTAAACTAATGCAGCCAATACGCTGCATAAGGCTTTATGGACCATAGGGAGGCCATAGAGCTATGGCTGGTGTGAGAAGCTACCTGCCCCAAAACTACTTCATTCAACAGAAGCTTACTGACATTTCTTAATAACACTGCCAATTTCATGAGTGGATAGTCTGGTGATTCTGCATACCTCTCTATAGGTGGAAAGTACAAGGGAAGGCCAACTCTGTATTCCTTCTTTTCTGTTGCATTACTCTTGATCCAAGATGAGTTTTATGGAAGCTTATCAGCAGTATGAGCTTGCTTGCTCTTGAATCAGGCGCACAAAGGAGATTGACAGCACCTCCAAGTCCCATGTGCAAATAGCTAAAGTGTGTTTCTTGGGGCAATCCCTATGATGCTTTCTCTTCTTCACTCCCACCAGATGGAGGCATAACAAGGAGGAAGATGGGATACAGAAACAGAGATATGTCTTCCTTTTTATCATTAATCCCCCCTCTTCATATTCATTCATGTGAGACATCATCCACTTGGTTATCTGTTGTCTCTATCAAAAATTCCTGTTTTGAGAATTGATGAAGCTGCCTTGGATTTGAAATTTAATAAATCAAGTTTTAGTTAGTGCATTGCAATTGGTCTTTGGCATGTCAGTTAATCTCTCTGAACCTTACCTCAGTTTCCTCATGGGTAATATGGAGATTATTAACACCTTCATCAAGAGTTATTAAGATAAATCTGGACAGAATCATATTAGTATAAGCAGTTGTTATTTTTCTACTCTCATTACTACTAGTCCTGTCCAAGAATTTATCACTATTTTTGTAATTGGCTTGTTATATCTGTCTTTTCAACTAGATTAGACTCTAATGCCATGAGGACAAAAACTGTGTTAACTTTAGTTCACCACTCTCTACCCATCATCTGATATGGAGCTGAACCAGATCAGATGCTCCCTAAATATTTGAATTAAACTATAATCACCAAGGACAGCAACTGGATTTTATTTCTTTTTTCTTGTCTTTTCTTTTTTCTTTTTTTCTTTTTTTTAACAAAAAATAACCCATTTATTATAGGCTAACAGTGTTTCAAATTGTGGAGCTTCTACTGGTCTTTCAATTCCTTCAGCTTCCTGGTGGCAGATTTTAGTATGATGGCAGAAGTGGTGTCATGGGTACAGGCACCACCAGCTACTGTGTTCATGCAGGAACCACAGTGCCAGATCCCCAGGGCTCTTCTCTTCATCTTGGTTTTCCCATAGAAGGAGAAAATGTACTTTGTGTGCTGGCTGATTTCAATATACTTTACCATTTTCCTGAGGGAGGCGCCATAACGGGTTCCGTATTTACTGGTGATTCTACCTTCTTGGAGCATTTAGCCTTGTCGCTGCAAACTGGATTGGAACTTAGAGAACAGCTGTATTTTCATAGCGAACAGCACGATCCTCTATTTCATGCTTGTAGAACTTGGTACCAACTAACACTTGAGAAAATACAGCTCCAGTTTATCCTTACTCAAGCGCCTCCCTTTTCCTTTTAGTGATATTTCATAAACATCCTGGTAACTGAACCTGAGATAGGAGGGAAATGTGCGAATCCATGATAAATCTGCTTGCGGAAGAATAGTAATAATAGGTTCCATTCCTTTAACTGCCCATCTCCAGTATCAGTGGGTAGAAATGCATCAGAGAATACATATCTACTCTATTGCTGTGACAACTATGCTATTATGTTTAGAAAATTCAATCTGGCAGTCCAAACCTGCAGCTGATTTTTGTATGGTGTCCTAAGATATACTTATCTAGAAATTAACTATTGTACCGCTTCCTACAGCCTGCCAGGTACAATTGCAGTAGAGGACAAATGGAGGATATTGGCACCAGAATTCCTCCATTACACTAGCTATTAAAACAGAGACAGAACTCCAGTGCACAATGCTTGCTGAGATAATTTTATCAGCCAGAAAATCCCAGATAAAACAGCGAATGTGAAACTTGTGAATTCCATGCTGCAAAAATCTGTCATAAAGGAAAAAAACAAGCAAACGGATGCTTTACATTTTGGACAATACATTATACTGATTTTTATATCTGTCATTTTTTTTTCTGTTGTGCATCTCTCTGCCTCCACATAATGCTCTACTTGGTACTTCCTTAAGTTTAATTGCTTGGCTGACTTTTGTCAAATGAATAACTTGTTGATGAAGAAGTTTCAATAAAAGCACCCATAGCATGAGTTGACAGAGGCTAGTGATTAGTAGGTAGGCATTTGATAGATTTTAGACAGTTGAAGAGCAATGATGCATGGGACTCTTTCCAGGGGAAGCAATTTGGAAGCCTGACTTGTTAACATCCAAAATGCCTGCTATCTCACTGGTGTACCCACATTAACCAAGGTCAGAGATAGTGAGATCTAAACCAGAATGCCAATTAATTTCTTTGTCATGTTATATGACACTGTCAAGTGACCGAAGCTCTCATATCCTTTACTTAACACATATTTTAGGTACACCTATGGAAGAAGTCAAATCAAATTCAGAAGTATACATGGTTAGCATGGAATCAGAAGGAGGAATTTAGCTAAATAGCTACATTGGGTATGAGCTTATCATCACAATAGAAATACAGCTAGCGTTTGTAGCCTTCTTGGACCAAGGTAGCCTCTCTCCTGGACAGTGCTTGAATGAACACACACAATTTTTCCTTGATAATTGTATTGGTTATCTATTGTTACGTAACAAACTAAACAACTTAGTAACTTAAAACAACACACAATTATTATTTCAGTTTCCAAGCATCAGGAGTCTGGGCACGGCTTAACTAGGTCCTCCTGTGGCTGCAAACTGTGTGTTGGCTGGGCTGGGTTTCTTTGGATCTATGGGTCCTCTTCCAAATTCTCAAGATTGTGGCAAATGGGTTCTTGAAGTTGTAGGGGTAAATTTCCCTTTTCTTAGCAGTTGTCAGTAGAGGACTATTCTCAACTTCTAGAAGCCTCCAATAGTTCATTATCACATGGCCATGACACAATGTGGCAGTTTGCTTCTTCATGGCCAACAGAAGAATCTCATTTCTAATCTGCTAAGACTGAGTCTTACCGTAAAGTAACAAACAACGGAATGATTAGCCCATCACTTTGACATGTAAATTAATCAAATTTCTTAATACAGGTGCTCAAACTTGATCCTTAGAATTTAAATACAGTATATATGAGGGAGAACAGAGCCATCTGTATCTTTAAAAGCCCCATTGGTGATTCTGATGAGCAGGCAGGTGGTGAACCACTTGAGTTTCTGTTTAAGTTCTTAAATATGATTCATACATATCTGAATTCTGATTTTTGACTCTACGATTCACTCGCTGTGTGACCCTAGAAAAGTCTTTTGCTCTATCTGAGCCTTGGTTGCCTTATCTGTTAAATGGGGGTGATAAAAATTGTACTTCAATCACTAGCTGTCCCACAAAAATTCGTTACACCTATGTATGGAACATGATTAGTAAAAGCCTGGCATGTTGCAAGCATTCAATTAATGTAGCTATTATTATTTGATTTTGTGGCCGACACACCTTTCTTCTGACAGTGAAAGCTTACAAGCATTGTATTAGTTATCTCTTCTGTTTCTTTTCGGTGTCTCTATAGACTGCTGATCTTTCCTATCATGGGTTGTTTTAGAGTTATATACTTTAACTCACAGGAGGTAATCTCACATCCAAGTCCTGTATATAGAGGCAGAGAGTAGGCAAATCACTTTTGCCTTCAAGACATGTGCACAGTGAGATCTGCCATTCTAACGGCATCGCCAATACCTGGAAGCCTGGAAGCATTGTAGTCAGGCAAGGTTGACAAGCCTCTAGCTGTTGTCACCTGTGTGTTCACAACATGACGTCTTATATTTATCTTAGCCTGGTATAAGTGTACTGGTTATTTGTGTGAACAGGGGAAGAAATTTCCTCCCAACATACTAATTGATTTTTTTTTTCTATTGTCACTGTCTCCAGGTCAGTCCCAATGAAAAACTGGCCTGACTTATCAACAATATAAAATCTTTCTGTATTGAAATCATTCAAAAAGCTATTGTACTCAGATCAATATTCTGCTCAAATGTATGGCAGAAGTTTTTCACCCTGTGAAAGTCAATTTTCAAACACTTAACAAAGTATAAATTCCTTTCAAAGGCATCACATAATGGTATTATTCCCTTGTGTGAGTACTCAATAAATACTTATTGACTGACAGGGTTTTTGACTGTGTGATGAAGTTGATGAAGCTCATACCAGAAAAAAAAATGAATCTATTTTCCTACCTATATTCTAGAGTTCTTTCTTAGCTACACTTTATGTAGGAATCTCTCTACAGATGCTGTAAGTGAGAGGTAAACCAACATGATGGAAAGGGTGCCATACTAAATACCAGGTATCTGAAACCTAGGTTCTAGTTTCAGAATGACTCTCTCCTATCTGGCACAAATTAGGGAAGATTTCTTAAGCTTTCTGAACTTCGGTTTCTTATTCTATAAAGTGAGAGAAATGCTTCCTGCTTCACTGGTTCAGACGATTATTGTTAAACTTAAATGATAGCAAGTCTGTGAAGTTATTTGGGTAATAAGATACTATACCTTAGTATGTGCACAAACATGCTACTGATGAAGATGATGGCAGAGGACCACAGCAATCATGAGGATTTTAGAGAGCTTTAAATAAATAGAATAAATGCCCTACAGCTAATTTTTCTCTGGGAAGCCAAGCTAATGGTAGAGGTAGCTGGGATTATTTTAACCATGCACACCACACATAAGCACATGCTCTTGTTGTTTAACCACGTTTGACTCTAAAAATGGGAATTTGCCATCATGTGGGAGGGTTGGTAGGCTATACATTTGGGGCTAGTAGAACCCTCGATGTGCCTCATCTGTGGCAGAGAGAATACTATGTGTTTCATCAAATTTGTACTTTCATTCTTACATCACAGGAAGACAACACTATCCAGAATGTCCTCCCCTCCTCCCTTGCTCTAAAAGGGACCATGTGACTGAGATCTGGGGAATAAAATATGTGTGGCAGTGACATACACCACTTCCGTTTCAGGCTCTAAAATCCTCTGTTCAATCTTTCATACTCTTGCTTTCCACCTCCTCTCTCTCTTGGTGACTAAAAGTGCAGGACTCTGACATGGCAGAGCTATGAGTTATTGCATGGAGAAGAGCTGCCCACTAGGAACAGCCTTGGACTTGTACTGAGGGAAAGATAAATATTTTTTTTATGTTAAGACATTTAGGTTTTTAGATTATTCTTCTGATTAATACAAATCCTCAAACTTCATAGTCTGTGCTACATGTGTGTTGCACTATCTTCGACAATTTAGACTGATACATCGCTAATAATATTTTCCTCATAATGATCCCCAAGGTTAATCGAGCTTCTGCAAAAATAAAGTTCATATTATCTATTAAATATGTTCAATCAGGTCACAATTTCAGAGTGCAGAAAATCGTAGAACTAGTCATGGACAGTTATAGTCATCTAGTAATTTATCCCCTATCAAAACACACATGCGTGTGCGCACACACACACACACACACACACACACACACGCACACACAATCAATTTGGGGTTGTAGATGCCACTGTAAGGCCAAAGAGAGGAATAGACTGCTTAAGAAATAGTATAAGAGAACTTCCATTGGGATACTAAGATTCATAATCGGTGTCTATTCAATTTGTAGAGAGGCCAATTCCATCTAGTGTATGACCTAGAAAAAAATCTCTTAGATTCTATAAGCCTCAGTTATTCATTTTAAAAACAAGTATACTGTTCCATTCGCATGTGGCTATGAGGGATAAATGAGCTATGTATATGGGATAAAAATATAAATTTCCATATAAATGAAAACTATTTTAATTCTTAACCAATAATTGTCCTTATGTTATATAATATAAATTTGTTTATTTATATCCATGGTCAAGAGTGGTTTTAATTTTGTATTTGATGGAGACACCAATTCATATAATAAATCACCCCATTTTGTTCATTGGAATTTGCACAAATCAAATTAGAATAAAATACCAAAAGCAAGCAAATAAATTTAGTACAGAACAAAGAAATTGTATTGTACAGTGGATAAAAACACAGATTCTGGATTCAGAATGCTTTGGTTTACTCTCTAGCATCACTTGTGACTTGCCATGTGACCTTAGACAAGTTATTTCACCTCTCTGTGTCACAGTTTCCTCATATGCAGCAAATTGCACATAATAGTCCCATCTCATGGGGTTATTGTGAGGATTAAATTTATTGAAATGTGTCACGTGTTTAGAATATTGTCTGGTATGCATTATATATATAATTACATATATATATAATGTCATATATATAAAATTTTATATATATATAAATTATTTATTATATAAAAAATATATATATAATGTCATATCGCTGCAGAGCACATATAATATTTGGATAGGTTTACTATTTTTGATCCATCCGCCAAATTCTGGACTAAAAAGAGTCTTCTGTATTACTAGGTACAAAATTTGCTGTACATAAAGTGAGGAGCTCTTCCTTACCACACTATTTAATATTTATTGACTTTATTGGAGGAGGCACAATTCAATATAGTCCTTCAAGTCATGCTATAATTTTGATTGGCTTCAAAAATGTACCCTAATAAATGGAGATGCTTTCACATTGGGGAGAGATTCTGAAGGATGGCTGCAGTACCCTGTGATATTGCAGTTATTAATATTGACCTGAAGTGCATCCCAGGAAAGTACTGCTTTCTCAGTGTTAACACCTGCTGTCACCTGCATTCGTGTTTGAGTCAAACAAGACACATGCTTCTGCTGCCTCTGCACCTGGCACACACTGAGCTCCCTGCTCTTTATTTTCAGGCACGTGTATTCAGATATCTAAGACTTCATGGAGGTAAAGAGGTCATAAATACACAAATGTTACTATATGTTCTCTTTTAAACAGCCCTGTAATGATGATCTTTTTTTGTTCTAATACAATGGAAAAAATGAAGACAGTAGAAGTGATTTATACTTCTAGCATGAGGAAATTAATTAGAGAAAGAGTAGATATTTGAAAATATTACATTAAAAGAAAAAACAATTTCCAAGAAAGGCCATTTTTCTTCCACATTTAGATGTCTTTCTTAAATTTGATCAGTGTGTTTGACTGAATAACGTTCCCCCAAAGATGTTCACACCTTAATTCTTGGAACCTGTAAATGTCATCTTACCGGGCAAAGTGTTTTTTACATATGTGATTAGTTGAGAATCTTGGGATATGGAGGTTATCCAGATAGACCTGATTTCATCACAAGTGTCCTTATAAGAGGAACTCAGGAAGGTCAGACAGAGGAGTGATGCAGCCACAAGCCAATGAATGCTGGCAGCTTCTAAAAGCGAGAGAGACAAGGAGCAGAATTTCTCCCCTGGAGCTCTCAGAAGGAACCAGCCATTCCTGCACCTTGATTTTAGCCCTGTAAGTCTCATTTCAGACTTCCAATCTCCAGAATTGTAAGAAAATAAATTACTGTGTCACAATGTCAACAGGAAACTCTTTTAATAGATAACATTTAAGTGAAAGGAATATATTATGTAAAAATAAAGGAAAAATATTTGTTTTTCTTCATTTCCAACATCTCTATTTCTATTCTCTGACTCCTGTTCTTACCTGCAGAGCATTCATGGTTGAGTCAAACAAAACACCTGTTGCTGCTGCCTCTGCACCTGGTACACACTGAGCTCCCTTCTCTTTTCAAATAGGTTATGTGCAGGTATTTTCAGTCAGACTTTAGGTTGCATCACTACACCAAACTAGCTTTTATTAAGGTGAGCGGTAATTTCCACCTCTCCAACACCAAAAATCACTTTTTCAGCTTCATCTTACTTGATTCTTTAGCAGGATTTTATACAGTTGATGATTTGATGACTCCTGCTCTGAAAACTTTATTTTTTTGCCTTCTAGGACATTCCACTTTTTTTTCTTCCTTTCCTTTCCATTTTTTTCTTTCTTTTTTTTTCTTTCCTTTCTTTCTTGCTCATTCTTTGCTGCTTCCCTTTATCTTTCTGACCTATATATATTGGGGTTCTCCAGGACTCAGTTCTTAGGTTGCTTTTTATTTTTCTATTCATACTAATTCTCTTCATATTTAAATATTCTTTGTTTAAGAATTCCTATTTTATATCTCTGGCAAAACTACTACCTTGAACTCCAAACTCCCATGTTGATCTGCCTATTCAAAATATCCACTTGAATGTTGTGACAGATTATTTTCTACAAAAAAATGGTGACAAGCAATATTTCGAATCTCATGCACTATTCTAGAACCTTGCCACTCCCCCATCCAGAGGTCTTGTCTATTTCTTCTCAGCTTGAGTCTGAATAAGCCTTTGTGAGTACCTTCAGGATGGAACGTGGCCTAATTGACACTATGTAAATTCCAAGGGTAGGTCATAAAAGCAAATCATGATTTGCCTTTCTCTCTCTCTTGTTATGCTTGCCCATGGAACCAGCCAACATGTTGTGAGGAAACCTATGATGAAGATTTCTGCAAGCGCTCTAGTTAACAGTCACAGGCAAGGTTCCTGTTGACAGCTAGTATAAAGTATCAGATACGTGAGTAAATAAACTTTTAGATCATTCCAGCCTTTAACTTTGAGCCACCCTAGTTAACAGTGGAACAGAGATAGAGTGTTTGTTCCCATCAAACCATAAGAAATAGCAGACCTTTAAACGAGATAAATGTGGTTCCCGTTATTGTTTTACCCACTAAGTAAGTGATGGACTTGTTTGTTACCCAAAAGTAGTTAAATGAAACAAACATGCCTTAAGCATATCAAACTTGACTTGTGTCAAACTGAGGTCCTATTCTGCCTCCATGCACCTGGATTTCCATGACCTTTCCCATCTTAGTGGTAACTCCATCTTTTTAGCTACTCAGGCCAAAATTAATGGAGTCACTCCTAATTCCACTTTCTTTTATATTCAAACTGTAAGCAAAACTTGTTACCATTGCCTTATGAATATATCCAATATTCAATCTCTTCTCATTAACTCTGCTGATACCAGCTTGTCCAAATCACCATTATCTCTCATCTCATCTCATCTCATCTCATCTCATCTCATCTCATCTCATCTCATCTCATCTCATCTCATCTCATCTCATCTCAGGTTTGCAATCGCTTTCACCTTTGTCCCTCTATAGTCTCTTCTCAACACAGCGGAGTAATCATTTAAAAAGTTAAGTCAGATCCTGTCACTACTCTGTTCAAAACTTTCCAATGGCTCCATACTTCACTGACAGTAACAACTATAGTTCTTCTTGTAATGAACAAGGTCCCACATGATCTACAATCCCTTCACTCCCATCTACTTTCCTGACCTTGTCTCTCACTATGCTTCCCCTTGGTCAGTCTGCCTCACCATATAGGCCTGTTTGATGTTCTTTGAACACTCTATGAATGCTTTCTCCTCAGAGCCTTTGTATGTACTCTTTCCTCTATCTGGAAAACTCTTCATTTATTTCAAATCTCTGTTTATTTATCATTGTACCAGCGACAACCATATAGAAAATAATTTCTCATTCCCACCCTAGTACTCTTTAGATTCACTCTGATTACTCTGCTTTAGTTTTTTTCTGGAGCACTTAAAATAAACATATATTTGCTCCCCCTACCCCAGTAGAATATAAGCTCCATATAAGAAGAACTTTGTATTATCTGTTAGTATATCCCTAGAGTTTTGGATAGTACTCAGCATGTTAGTAGCTATTCAAAAAATATTTGCTCTATGAATAAAAAGAGAATTTCACTATGCATATTTTTACATGTGAAATGTAATTTAAAAAATTAAGTCCAATAATAATTCTATGAAGTAGATGATGTTATTGACATTTGCAGAAGTAAAAATTCAAGGGAAAAAATGAACAGTAAAAAAATAGAGTGGATAGTGCCTAGAATAAGCATCCAGATGGCATGAATATCGGCTCCATCAATCATCACCTATGTGATGCTTGCCAAGTGAAGTTAACCTTTTAGAATCTATAACTCCACTGGTCTGACCATAAAACCATTTCTGTCTACATAGTGTCTTGTGAGGAGCAAATTAAACAATAGATGCTATAACATTTTGCCAGTTCAAGTAACAGTGTGTAAATGCATGTACCCATTATTATTCTCAAAACATAACAAAATATGTCTTTACACAGATGAACCCTCTCTCTCCCATTTGTGCACCTCCTCCCTTTTTCTTTTCTTGTTTTCCAAGCTGCTTCTATACATGGTGTTCACTATCTGTTGCTGCTTAGTTTTTTTTTTCTTATAACCAAAGTGCAAATCCTTCCTTTAAGCACAATTTTTAATGGAGTCCTCCCTGACCATCAATTTCTCTGCCCTCTGAATGAGAAATCTGTGCTCTGCAGGACATGGGTAATTAAAATAACACTAGTTACCAAATATATCTCCCCAGTGGCAGTCACCTATCATCACCTGATGATTTATAATTTAATTACCTTATCTTAGATTGTCAGCCCAATGGGGAGAGATTTTTTTTCAACTCCTTGGTTTATGAAAGGTCCAAGGGCTCTTTTTGCAATTTAATAAAATTTAAATCATAATAAGACTCTTCTTGATATAAATAGCATGAGATGAAGGAATTCAATATAATCTGAAAAATATGAAAAAATATATAACCCCAGCCTTGTAGGGTTTTTGTGAGGTTAAAAGAGCTAATGCAGGTGAAATTACTTTGAAACTTCATAAGTCATGTAAATGTTAATGGAGGTAATAACAACAATAATAATAGTGAAATATGCATAATCATTACATATTCATGTCTAACCAGGCAAGGATGAGTGACTGTCAAAAAAATTAAAGGGATTTTGTTTCCCTTTTAGGGAAGTTGTTTTTTTGATGTGTCCTGAGACACATCTATATTTCAGCTGTTAAACCTAAACTGATGAGGGCTCTGCTAGAAGCCAAAGTTTATTTTATGATTTTTTAAACTGAGATGGCCTGAGGGGTATTACAGGATGTTAATAGATAAACTTTCTTCATTTTTGATGAAATAAAGAATCTGCTTGATATAAAATTTCAATCACAAAACCTTCAGGCTGGAAGCTAAAGTAGTTCAGATTGTGCCTAAACAAAGAACAATTGGATGGTCTGAGCAGTTTAAAAAGCATTCATGTAATTGTGTGATAAATCAGAAGATGTCAATGAGATGGTAGAGGAATTTACGGAAAGTGGTTCACTCGATACTCAAACATTATTACAGTTGAGGCCATCTTGACTATGTTTAGAATCCTCTCACAAATTCTTTTGTGAATTGTCACTCTCAGAAAGTTATCTTTTAGAACTTGGATTCTAGAGCTAGACTTCTTAGATTGGAATCATAACTATTTTACTTAAACTTCTCTGTGACTCATTTTTCCCACCTTTAAAATAATATTAATTTTATCTACCCCATAGCAATGTTGTGAGGATGTAATGAGTTAATATACTTGAAGTGCTTAGCAGGTATATAGTAGGTGATCAGTAAATATTTGTTGAAGAACTGAATACAATCTGTGTCGTTTCCATTGTGTTTGTTTGTTCTATTAAAAGCTATCTGATATAAGCTTTCTTATACTTGTTGCTTGGTGCTAGTGTTTATCTAGGGCATATACCTAGTAGTGGAATTGTGGGATTACGTGTTATGTTTGTCTCTTCTTTTACCAGATAATTTGAAAATGTTTTTCAAACCTGTTGTAGCAGACTAAATTCCTATCAGTAGTGTGTTAGTTTGCTTTGCATCCATCTCAGTATTTTTGTTGCCGTTTAAATTTTTTTTTTTTTTTTTTGGTTTGGAAAAGTGTCTTCTGCTTTTTCTTTTGTATTTTTCGATGGCTAATGTTGTTGAATGCTTTATAAAAATGTTTACTGACATATATGAAATACCTATTTATGTCTTCTGCACATTTAAAAAATGTATGTAAGGAAGAATTTCATTCATATTTGATATTTACTAATCATTGAATTTTAATAGTACATTCTTTTTTCTTGTTGAAAGAAACAGATAAAATATCTTCCTTACAGAGCATACATTCATATGTGGGGGAAAGACAATAATATTAATAAGTAAATCTTAATCACCCCCAAATAGATAAATGCATAGCATATTTATGCAATTGAATATTATGCAGCAGTAAAAAAAGCTATATATACATGTATGTATGTCAATAAGAATCTTGAAAATAATATTTAGTGGAAAATAAGGTCTAAAGGAGTGTATACATATTCTACTTTATTTAAATAATGAAAAAAAAACCAGGCAAAACCAATCAGCATATATCTTTTTTGGACTAGGTAATACATATGTGCTCAGACCATAAAATTAACAAGAGGATGTTTAAACTCAGGACAGTGGTTACTTCTGGATTGAAAGAAGAAGATGCATTAAGAAGAGACACACAAGGTTTTCAAATGTGCCGTTAATGCTCTATTTCTTAAGCTGAAGAGTGGGTATATAAATGTTCATGTATTCAGGTTATTTTTAAACTGTATATATGCTATGCACACCTGTTATGTCTTAGATATAATTCACAAATTAAAAAAATAATAAACATCTTCAACTTATAATTAAGAATGGGTCACCAAAAAGTGGCAAATATGTGACTTGATTTAAAAAGTGGAGTTAGGAGAGGTGGAGTGGAGGTGGGGAAGTGGAGAAGGGAGATGGAACAGAGAGGTGTCTCTCCCTTCCCTTTCTTCCTCCCTCCATCTTTCTTCCTCTTTCTCTCTCCTGTCTTCCCTCTCCCTTCCTAGAAGAAAAAGAAAGAAAAAGAATAAAAAGTGGAGTTGGGATATTGACTGGATATTAAAACAAAGTCAGTATATATATTTGACTTATATAAAACTCAAAAATAAGTTTCAGATGTCAGATGGGTTAAAAATCAAATCCTAAGAAGATTGTAACTTTCAGGTTATTAGATTTAGACTTTTTATGCTCTCAAGATCTAAATGGTACAGGAGGGAATCAATAGCTATTGATGCACTTAAAGTCTAGATAGACAAGCTTGCAAAATGTAAAATGTAACATGGTGGATGTGCCAAGGAGCAGGCTAGTCTGCTGTTTGGTAGAAACAGGAAGTTATGCTTCAATAAGAGGAAATGTATAAGAAGCTAAAGTATTTCAGCCGTATATGCTACATCAAGTGTGCATTATATTTTAAACTTAGAAACATTCTGCTTTGCTTGATCCTTACCACCCAAAGAGAGGTGATATATGAAAGATAGCCATGTAGAGTGACCACTGAGATTCTGTTTCTCTTGACTAGAGAAAAAATAGAAAGTAAAACTTCTATCTGGTTGTTACTTAAAGCATTTATCCTTAAAGAATTGTGAGTTTTCATGTAGCTAGATAGGATAGCTTATCAATTTAAGACAGCAGAAGTAAATTTAGATAAGTGTGGGTGTAATTATCCCAGTTAGAATACGCAACTTTAAGGCATATTATCCTTACTATGTAACATTACCATGAATTATACACCTGCACTGAGAACAAGATATAACTCTTATCCGTGGTGCTTTTTAGAATAGGAATGGAGCCTAGATTTATACCTTTGTATGGTTCAGCATAAAGAAAATATTTTCCTAGACTTGAAACAAAAGACAAGGCCCAGGGTAATAGGATGTGAACTTAAGAAAACATAGGTTGATTATGGATACGACATGTCAAATTCTTATAACTGTTAACTTCTATTAAAACAACTATTTGCTAGTCATTCTTTACATTTTCTAAAAGGCTTCTGATTAATCTAGAAATTTAAAAATTATTTTCAAAGTCAATATTGGACGGTATTTATCAAATGCCATCCAAGTTTGAAATGTTCCCTCATGGGCTCATTAAATTTATCTGCAACTGCTTTCTGAATCTTTTTGTTGAAATATGTAAAACATTTCAAAGTAAAGTAAAACTAGAAGAAATAGCAAAGTACAGTGTAGTGGGTAAGTCCAGTTTTCTATAATTCAATGCAGGTCAAGAAATCTGGGTTTCTTTCAAGAAAACTTGGTGACTTTATGTATGTGGTGATGTAAATGCAATGCAATCGATCATTGTAGAAATGTCCAGCAGCAGGATTTTCTAAGTAGAGGCATTAGGTGGTTTTCTCAGTAAATTTCTGGAAAGTGGGATTTCAGGAGAATGCCAATATGAAGCATTGCATGATTTGGGGCAATGATTAACTGAAATGGTAAAAATTTTGCTCAGTCATAAGGATGGAAAATGTTTCAGTTCTCCAATTTCACACAAGACTGTATTCTATAGAATGATATGAAAAGTAGTAAGGATTACATCAAAGGTCAACAAATTTTTCTGTAAAGATCCAAATAATAAATATGTTTAGCTTTGTGAGCCATGAGGTCTCTGTCACAACTACTTAGCTCTGTCAGTGTAGCACAAAAACAGCCATAGAAAATATGTAAATGATGGATGTGGCTGTGGTTCAATAAAAGTGTATTTAATAAAACAGGCAGCAAGCCAGATTTGGCCTATGTTTCATAATATGCCAACTCCTGGACTAAACCATGAGTAGAATAAATCCAAACTCTGAGTGTTCAGACTCAAGAGAAGGTAGAGTGCAATTAAAATGACAGCAGCAAAAATCATTCATGATCGTGGTCAGGTATTATGAGTGGGGAAAAAAACATTTTTACAGATCTGTACAATTCTCACTTTTACATATGGAATTCAAGCGCTAAACTAAATACAATATTTAAAAAATTATAATCTATTTTTTATGCTGCACATTAAAAGGAAAATACAGTCTAATATCCTGGGTCCAAGCTTGGCAGCCATATGAATATGTATTGTCTATTACCAAGTGTTCATAATAAAAAGCTGCAGAGATTGAGAGCGCACCAGTCAAAACAACAGAAAAGACTGAGGCTAATTGAATCATAAAGTAAAAATTATGCAGAGAATCATTATGTTGGGGTAAATATATTCCACTAAAATTTAGAAAAAGAGTTCCAACACATGGATGGCTCATACTTTATAATAGGCTCTACTTAGAGAGATAAACTGTGATCCTCATAATACCCTTTGTTATTTGTGAAAAGATCACATTTCAAAGCACAGAAGGGGACCTCAAAGGGTTGTATTATTCTACCTTTTATCTCCAGACAGGATTAATTAGAGTAATAGCTAGCATGTATCTAGTGCCTACTGTGTGCCAGACATTTTCTACATAATATTTCTAACCCTCAAATCCTTTGAATCACAATTCTGCTACTTATTACCTTTGTAACTCTAGGCAATGAACTCAATCTATCTGGACTGTAAGTTTCTGAAGGGGGTCCTTTGGAGTCAGTAAGTTGCCATGCCATAGAAGTCTGAGTAAAGAGACTCACTTGTAAAAGAGGTCATTTCCTTTTGAAAGTTTCTTTCAGGAATTTAGAAACCATATTAAACATCTAAGAATAAAATATATAGGGGACTATGTTAAAGCTAGAAAATCTGTTGAAATACTGTGCAAATATGGACACAAAATATATGCCTCTCCTGGAATGTCATGTGATCTAGTGCTAGTCTTGGAGACCTGACTCCTCTTGCCTACAATGGCTACCAGAGAGAGTGAAGAGAAAGAGGAAAGAGGATAAATTGTATTTTCTTCCTCCTCTGCTTGGCATAACAGACCGTAAAGTACAGTGGCCATGTTATCTCACTTAACCTTTAAACTCGTTCACTATCCTTTGGGCTTAAATGCTCAGGATGTGCTAATGAGTGTCATTCGAGGACTCAGCTCCTTCTATATCTGTTGTCTAGCATCACACAAGTATCACCTTTACTTTGTATTCACCTGTCCTCTCACCTATAATGAGGAGTGTATGAACTGTACCACAGTATTAAGCATGTGGTTATTTACTACTTAGACATTTGCACTAGTTTCATGTCCCTGACATTAAGTTCCCACAAGGCAGGGACCATGCCCTCTACTTTTTCTGGGTTCCTAGTGCTTAACTCTCAGCTTGGCAAATAAGTTGCCATTCAAGCAAAGCTTTCATTATGTCCATCTATTCTATGTCAGACATTGCATTAGGTACTAGGAACACAGTGTGGTACAAAAATGGACATGAGGAGGAGGAAGAGAAAGAGTGGGGGTGGGGAGAAGAGGAGGAGAAGGTAGATAGTGGTGTCCCTGAGAAAGAGAATACTGGATGAGGTTTCAGGAGAGATATAATGTAGCAGATAGAAACTCAAACTTTGGAAAGAGACCACCTTGATTTACAGCCCATCTTTGCCAATTATTTTCTGTACAAACCTGGGTAAGACATTTAATGCTTCTTTGCCTCAGTTTCCTCACTTGTAAAAGAGATAAAATAGTACCTACCTCATAGGTTTGCTATTGAGATTAAATATATTCACAAATATAAAATTATCAGAAATGTGGCTCTCAATAACTACTATATAAATGTTAACTGTTATTATTTCTTTAGGAGAAAAAGTGCACTTATCCTGTTCATGATACCCATTCTAACAAGTGTGAAGTGGTATCTCATTGTGGTTTTGATTTGCATTTCCCTAATAGCTAGTGAAGTTGAGTATCTTTTCATATGTTTGTTGGCCACTTGTATGTCTTCTTGGAAGTAGTGTCTGTTCAAGTCCTTTGTCCATTTTTTAATTAGATCGTTCTTTGTATATTTTGGAAATTAGGCCCTTATGGGAGGCGTTGTTTGCAAATATCTTCTTTCATTCGGATGGTTTCCTCTTTGTCTTGTCGATGGTTTCTTTCGCTGTGCAGAAGCTTCTTAGTTTGATATAGTCCCATTCATTTATTTTTGCTTTTACTCCCCTTGTCTTTGAGGTCAAATTCATAAAATCCTCTCTAAATCCAAGGTCATCTGTTTTTGATCACCACTATATTCTTCCATACTTAACAAAGTGCCTGATTCATATTAGGCATATATATATATATATATATAATGGAGAAACTAAGGATGGAGGTAATAAATGTGGCAATGTGGGCAATGGGACTGTCTGAAACTTTCAAGGAAATTCCTGTAGAATGAGGTGAGAGCAAGAAAAAAGGTGGAACTCTGTGTGTCTTAATTTGGCCTGCTATAACAAAGTACTATAGACTAGATAACTTATAAACAATAGAAATTTATTTCTCATAGTTCTGGAGGTTGGAAGTCTGAGATCAGGATGCCAGGATAGTCAGATTCTGGTGAGGGCCTTCTTCTGGGTTGCAGACTGCTGAGTTCACATTATTTTCACATGGCAGAGAGCAAGAGAGCTCTCTGGGGTCTCTTTTATAAGGGCACTAATCTCATTCATGAGGCTCCACCCTCATGACCTAACCACCTTCGAAGACCCCACCTTCTAATAACATCACATTGGGGAGAGCAGGATTTCAACATATGAATTTTGGTGGGACACAAACTTTTATTCCATAACACTAGGAGACAGTGGCATATAAGGGTCAGAGGCAACAGGAGAACAGGAGAGTAGAGAGAGGACCAATAAAGATCAGATATGAACCAGATGAATGTGGTATCCAGAAATTAAAAGGTTTCTGTGATAGAGATCCACAATGCCAAGTGCTGCAATATCTTTCAATATGTTAGACTATGAATTTTCAAGCCATGTTTTGCCCCCTACTCATAGGAATTGATCCCAATCTCCACTGTGCTACTCCTATATATTATACATATGTTTACTCTTTCCATGTAAATGTGTGTTAACGTCCTTCACTAGATTTTGAGCCACTCGAAGGATAATCCCTCATCTTATTCCTCTGTATGTCCCTGGTATCAAGCACAGTGTCTGGAATATAATATTGGGCTGGATGAATGCATCTTAAATAAACTATGTTTATTTTATGTCAATAGAGTAAATCTCAGGAACATGATTTTCTAAAGGAAAAAATAAATGGCACTGTTATTCATGCATATCCTAATTCCTATAAAACTGAATGAGTGAAAGGAGGAGTCCAAAAGTAAAGAGATATACGTCATGCACTATATTGACATTTCATTCTTACCTGCTCGTCCTACTAGGGTTTGGGGGAAGCACTGTCCTGTCGTAAATAAGATTCAGAATGTTTTAATTTAATAATCATGAACCTAGTGAAAACTAGCATGTGAACAGCTTATTTGAATTTGACAGACCATCAAAAAGCATTTAATAGGTATACTCATCAGTGACCTTTCAGACTCAAAGAAGGTAGGTACTGTTTCTTCCCTTAGTGACAAAATCATACCCGAAGAAAATCTTACTCACTGGTGATTTCTGTTCCTATCACTATTTTTCATGCCCTCTATTAGATTTTGATATTCCTGTGGTCAGGATCCACGTCTTGTTCAACTTTATAGCCCCATCACCTAACAGTAACTGTCAGCTAGTATGTTCTTAATAAATGTTCATTGAATTAGTTATTAGCTTTAAATCTCTTATTACGTATGTGAATTTAATGAAAAGGTAATAAATAGTGCAATTTTAAATGTCAGCATTGGTTTAGAATGGCCCCTTCTCAGTAATACAGAAGAGAACAAAGCTGTCAGGTTGTTCACTTTGACTTTATGGAGGAAAAAAAAACGTATTTATTCAAGTGCTTGTGTGGGTTCATGGCAAGATGGAGGAAACAACAGAATTGTTAAGAATGTGTTATAAAAATACATTTGGTGAAATATTTATGCAACATTCTTAGAAGGGATCTTATAACTAATCCTCCCTGACCAATAACTCTTGGTCGAGGCTATATGATAGGAGTGTGGGGGATGTTGAAGTGACTCAGAAGTTTTTGAAAAGAAGCTTATATGATTGTTTTTTTAAAATCCATCAGAATAAATATAAGTAATAATTACTTAAATTAATCCTACACGAGTTTAACTAATTTTAGCTGAATCTATGAAAAAAAAAATCCATCCCGTAATAATTGGTGTCTAAATCTAAATGACACTGGTTGAATGAGAGACTGATAGCTTACTTTTAATTTTATTAAAAATCGATATAAAATAAAATATATTTTATATACAGTTCTATGAATTTTAACAGTCTATAGATTTGTGTAGCCACCAACATAATCAGCATACACAACAGTTCCCTCACCTTTAAAACTACCCACACTCCCCCCTGCTTTGCAGTTGTATTCTTTTTTCAACCTTAATCTCTGGTAGCCATTGATCTGTTCTCCATCATTATAATTTTTTTTCATTCAAGAACAGATATATAGTTGAAATTATGTTGTTTCCTTTAGATATTGGCTTCCTTCACTCAGCATGATTCCTTTGATATATATCCAAATTGTTCGTGTGTTGTATATGTGTGTGTCAATAGTTCATTATTTTTACTGCAATGTAGTATTTCATTGTATCGATATACTGCGATTTGTTTATCCGTTTACCCCTTAAATGTCTTTTGACATATTTCCGCTGTTTGGAGATTATAAATAGAACTTCTATAAATATTTGTGTGCAGTAATTTATGTGAACGTAATTTTTTGTTTCTTTGGGGTAAATATCTTTCAGTGGAGTTTCTGGGTTACATGACAAATTCATGTTCAACTTTATATAAGTTGCCAAACAGTTTTCCTTAATAGATGTACCATTGTGCATTTCTATCAGCAGTAAACAAAAGGTCCAATTTCTCCACACCCTCACCAGCATTTGGTACTGTCATAATTTTTAATTGTAGGTATTCTATGTGTTTAGGACTATCTCATCAAGGTTTTAATTTGTATTTCCCTAATGACTAATGATTATGAAAATATTTTTTTTGTGCTTATGTGTCAGCCATATTTTCTCTTTGGTGAACTTTCTCTTCAAGTGTCTTGCCTATTTATTAATTTGGTTTTTTGTTTTATTACTATTGAAAGTAGCGAATTCTTTATATATTCTGGATACAAGGCCTGTGTTGTATATGTGATACATTTTCTGTAGCTTGCCTTTTCGTTTTGTTAACAGTGTCTTTTTGAAAGCAAAATTTTAATGAAGTTCAATTTAGCTTTTTTTTTTCCTTTTAAGGATTATGCTTATGGTGTCATGCCAAAACAACAACAACAACAAAACAAATCTCTTTGTCTAACCATAAATCATAAAGATTTTCTCTTATGTTTTACTTTAGAGATTTTATAGTTTTACATTTTATATTTAGCTCTATGAATTAACTTGTACATAAAGTGTAGGGTTCATTGTTTGCATATAGATGTCCAAAAATTTCAACGCCATTTTTTAAAAGAACCCTTTCTCCACTGAAAGTTTTTGTATCTTTGTAGAAAAACAATTGTCATATCTCTGTGGGTCTATACTGTCAAAAATAAATAAAGGCGGACATTAGTTTAAGTGGTAAGGACAGATTTTAATCAGCAATATACTGTTGCAATAGGAAAAAAAGCCCAGTGTGAACTCAGCCCGATTTTTACAGAGATGACTAGATATTTTAAAGGGCAAATAAAAAATTAGGGAGGAGGTTGAGCAGGGGTTCAGTAGACCGAGGGAAGTAAAAAAATTGCAACAAGTGTAAAGGGGACTTGGCCCATGTGAAACCTATCTGGGTTTGCTAACTTGTACTTGTATCACAGAGGCTGGGAGACAGAGCCTCTATCTTCAGGTGTTGATTGGCACAAACAGTAAGTTTTTTGTCTTATCTCTAGTTTTCCCAGGCAGGCACTTGAAGGGGACTAGGGTCATCCTAGGGATGTGGCCTTGAGCTGTTATAAACTATGTTAGTGTTTGTTCAACTCTTATAGACCAAGATTGAGGCCTAACAGAGAAGAGGGCTTAAGGGAGCCTTGATAGAGTTTGATCGAGAGAGAATCTGTGTTAGCACTGAGCACTTCCTTCTGTTTCTTTGATCTGTGTGTCTCTTTTTACCAATATTATACTATACTGGTTACTATAGCTTTATAGAAAGTCTTACAATAGAGTAGTATGCATCCACCAACTGTATTCTTCGTTTTTAAACTATTTTGGTTCTTCTACTTCCTTTGTCTTCTATAAAATGTCATTGTTAGGAACTCAGCTGAGCTAAAGAGAGATGAATTAACAAGTGTTGTAGTAGATGATTAATACAACAACCAAAACTAAAGTAACTATCCAAGTTTTAATCAATTGCTGTGATAGTATAAAAAAGAACTAAACCAGAAAAAACACTGACTCCCCGTGTTCTATGTTTCCCCATGGCAATGTGTTCTAGAATGAGTGTCAGGTGGATCAGCACGGACATAGGGTTCACCTTACTGTTGTGTGTGTATGTGTGTGGGGAAACAAAATGAAGGAATATGAATGAATGACAACAGAAATAGATCTTTGAGAAATCAAGAGGGGATGGACTCCAATGCACAAGTGGTGATGATGGGCCTTGATGGCAATAAGAACACTCCCTCCATTGTAATGAATAAGAGGAAAAGTAGACAAAATGGGCATAGAAAGCAGAGAGGTAGCTTGATAAGTTTGATTGTGGACTGATACAGTCTCACCAATGGGCTTCCATTTTCTCAATAAAATATGAAGTCAAGTCATTAGTTCAGTGAGGTGTTACACGATAATTGAGGGGAGGCAGTGTCAAAAATTGGTTTGAAAATAAATATAAAAGCTCATATGGGAAGTATAATAGAATGATCAGCCAGTGTTCGGTGCCCATTTGAGCTATATGCATATATTGCCCAGCACATTCTATCAGTAAAATAAATATCAATTCTTTAAAAATACAAGCGCACTCAGACTAGGCATATTTTACAATTTACTTAAAAAAATGCATTTTAGACATTTCTTTTCCCAAGACATTACATATAGATATACCATATTTATTTAGTAGCTGCACTGTATTCTCTAGTATGGACATATTATAATTTATTTAGCTAATAACATTTTTCCAAAATTTAAGTTTAACTTCATAACTATTTTCTGGAGGCAGGTAAGGTGGGGAAAATTTGAGAATACAAGTATTATTCTGGGAATATGGTTCATTTGGGAATAACAAAAAATAATTTGTTCAATATTTGAAACACTTCTTCATTTCAGAAAACTATTTAATGAGTGCATACTATGGGTCACTTGGCCACAAGTTTATGATGTCCAAAGACCACTCCAGAGGTGATGAGCATGGATGCACTTGAGTCAAAGTTCTGAAATCTTACATCTGTGCCTTTTTTGTATAGTCATCCCTTTTGATGCTTAAGTCTGCTAGGGAGTAGCACCTGTGCTGTGAAGAAACTTCCTGGCTGCTGGCCTGCTTGCTTACCTCCTGGTCTGCATTTTTCCCTGTTTAGCTTGCGCTTTCCCTTCCTCCTGACAAATCTCCCTGTTGCCCGCTTCAAGGAATATGACAGTTCATTCCTTTTACTCAAAAGCTCTCTCTCTGTGCCTGTCTCTTTATCTCTAACTTTCTGTGTCTCTCTCCTTGTCTCTCCCAATCTCTAATAAGCACATCTTTCTCTGAGTGATGGGCAGAATGAATAATAGCTCAGTATCATTAGCAGCGCTGCCCTTCTTATACCAGAGAATAAAAATGCCAGTGTCTAAATATGGAGTTGAAGTTAGAAAGCATGCTTTCCAATTCTTGACTCATTCGATCATTTGCTTACTGTGGGGTCTGCAGGGAACTGCTTCACCTCTCGGTTTCCTCTGGTTCAGTGAAGGCAGCCATTCTTGCCTTGCCTTCCAGATGTAGTGAGTAATTAACAGTTGCGGAGTCCTCTAAAACTTGAAAAGGAAGCTGCAAAGGCTAATTACTCACAGTATTCATCTAAGTTTTTAAGTAATTTACACAAGGAAAGAGATAGTTCGCATGTGAACTAGGATAGCATGAAAGTTAACACAAATTTATTCACAAATTCACGAGAAGATCCTGAAAGAGGCAAGAAGCTATTGACTCCTGCATTTTTCTCCCACTTTCTCTCCTGAGCTTTGATTTGTGCACTCCCTTCTAGACTCCTTCTCTGACACCTCATCTAAGCTGTTGATGAGTGAGATGCACTTGAAGAGGAGCAGAGCTTTGGAGCCGAAAATAATTCGTTACACACCCTTCCCACCAGTTTCCAGCTAAGAAAACTAAGGCAAATGACTCGTTCCATGTTTCACCATTCTGTGCCTCAGTTTCCTTATTTTGTACAGTGACAATAACATTTACAACACAAGGCTGTCAGCATGCATGTGCTGATGCTAGAAAATCAACGAGTCCAGGTAGAACAGACAGGGGCTGGGTCAGGCTTAGTGCAGGCCTTGGGTGAGTGTTCTACTATGACTTTCAATCACACAAAAAGAAGTGTCTTGCACCAGACCAAATTCCCTTATTCTGTGACCAGAAACAATGTCAAATATGCCCTAAACAAAAAAGAGCATTAAATATCCTCTAAAATTTAGAAATTTTTTTGTCGAGCTCCAGAAACTAAGACAAGTATGAGGATTCCTCGGAGGATGGAATATCAGAGAAGTACATGGTTTCTGAGACCACCTTTCTCAGGAAAGAAAAGATGCGGTTAAGTGGACAATAGTTTCCAAGATACCAGAGCCACACAAGAGGATGATGTGTACATTTTAAAAACTTTTTAAAGGTATAGAGTCCTCAGGTTGATTAATGATTCCTCAATACATAATCTGGATCTTCTGAGAGAAAGGAGCTCTGTTCTCAGATCAGGGCTGCACTCCACTCAGGGGAGTAGTTTTGATAATGTGATGTATAGCAGAGAAACATTTCATCTTATACTCACTTTATGGAGAAGACAAATACATAACTTCCAACCGAAAGGAAGAAAAGATCCCTTCAGTCATTTCCAAGGGAACTAATAAAAATAAGGTAACTTTTATGCATAGCTCATTCATAACCGCTGTAAATTACTATAACAGTATTTTGTACAACAATGTCTAAAATGTCAAATCCTGGGGTCCAATGGTAAGGCTTATTTTAGTGTTATATTATTGGTACTTGTTATGTACAGCACCCACCAGAGTGCTACATTTGTTACAATTGATAAGCCTACATTGACACTTCCGTATCACTCAAACTCCTTGGTTTACATTAGGATTCAGTCTTGGTGTTGTACGTTCAATGGGTTTGGATAAATGTATAGTTGTATAGTGACATGTATCCACCATTATAATATCACATAGAATCCTTTTACTGCCCTAAATATTCTCTGTGTATCCTCACCTAGTTATCCCTCCCCACATTCCAACCCCTGTCAATCACTAATTTGTTTTACTGTTCCCATAGTTTTGCCTTTCCTAGAATGTTATATAGTTGAAATCATATAATTTGTAGCCTTTTCAGCCTAGCTTCTTTCACTTATACATTTAAAGTCCTTCCATGACTTTCCTGGTTTGGTAGATCATTTCTTGTTAGTGCAGAATAATATTCTATTATCTAGATGTGTTACAGCTTATTTATGCATTCACCTACTGAAGGACATCTTGGTTGCTTTCAAGTTTGGGCAATTATGAATAAAGCTGCCATAAACATCCATGTGCAGGTTTTTGCATTTATGGTAAGAGTGTGTTTAGTTTATAAGAAACCACTAAACTACCTTCCCACCAGCAACAAATGAGAGTTCCAGTTGTTCCACATCCTCGCCAGCATTTAGTATTGTCAGTGCTCTGGATTTCAGCCATTCTAATAGGTGTGTAGTGGTATCTTGTTATTTTAATTTGTATTTCACTGATGACATATGATATGGAATAACTTTTTGTATGCTCATTTGCCATCTATATATCTTCTTTGTTGAGGTGTCTGTTAATGTCTTCGGCCCATTTTTTAATTGAGTTGTTTCCTTAATGTTGAGTTTTAAGTATTCTTCATATATTTTAGGTAATAGCACTTTATTAAATGTATATTTTACAAAGACACATATTTTCTCCATCAGTGGCTTGTCTTCTAATTCTCTTGGCATTGTTTTTTTACAGAGCAGAAGATTTCAGTGTTAATGAAGTTCAGCTTATCGATTATTTATTTTATAGATCATGTCTTTTAAAAGTCATTGTATTTTAAAAGTCATTGCCATAATCAAGGTTATCTAGGTGTTCTCACATGTTATCTTCTAGGAGTTTCATAGTTTTGCATTTGAAATTTAGGCCTATGATGTATGTTGAGAAAATTTATGTTAAGTGTGTAAAGTCTGTCTGTGTTTAATGTCATGGTTTAATGAATCATTGAACTTCAGCCTTTTGACCATATCCTTGCTACTGTAGTTTCCATTTTGGCCTTATTGCTCATCTAAAATTATCATTCTATTTGACTTATTTCTATGATTGAGTCCTACATGGTATTTATCCTTTTACATTCTTATAAGACCTGGCTAGTTATGACATAAACAACTATAATTTATATTGGACCTTTTCATTACTTCATTAGTGGTTACCAGTGGTGCTGGAGACACTAAGATAAATAAGACATATTTCCTTTTATCAAAGCAATAAATACATTCACATACAGTTTCAACTTGTCATAAGGGTCATTGTAGAGAAGTGTACATAATGTGTTAGAGCATAAATGTTGTTCATATAACTTCCTATGGTAATCATGGAGAAACATCAGAGTGGGGCTCATTTCAAGAAAAAGAAACAGCATATGCAAAGACATTAAGATATATGTGGAGAATAGAGTGAATCTGTGTGGACGGAGCTTAGAGATGTTGGCAAAGATTGAGGTTAGAAAGTAGGTTGGGAGAAATGGAAAAACAATTAAGCCAATACTGTTGAATTTTGATTCTATCTTATAGGAAATAGTTGTGGTGATAATACTGGAACTGGGGGCAGAGGTGAAGAGATTGAGGTGTTTAAACAAATAGTGGCACAATCAGATATGTGTTTTAGAAAAATGCATGAATGAATAAACAGATGAATGAATAAATAAATCAATCAATCATCTCCCAAAAAAAGATAATCCAAACTCTATATTCCTACAGAATTTTCTATAGATTAGGACACTATCTTCTTTGGTTACTCTCCATTTTTGCCATAAAATAACCTGTGTATATGGCCCAACTCTTGGAATTATGTGGTCATCTGAGTCACTGAGAAATACCAAAGACATGTAGAAGACATTCCATACATAAGGGTTCAACAAAAACTACCCAGATATGACTATATTTTATACAGTAACATGTCTATTGAAGGCAAACAGTGGCAATTTTAAGAAAGTAAATGTCAAGGAAAGTGTGAGCATTAGATGGCTTTCACTGTGAAGTTCTGTAGAAGGGACCCAGCCAAACTCCTAACAGAAAAACGTGACAAATTATTACCAACAGCTTCTCAGGCATTTGCTCAGATGATTGCTGGCTACTGATTTTATTTTTTAAAGAAGCTGGACTGAATCTGGCAATTGTACATTAGGCATCTGACTTTGATATTGGTAAGAGTAGATGAGAAAAATCTCTAAAGAGAACTTTGTTGAGAATTTCAGAACCCACCACTATCTTCTCACTAGAAAAAATCACGTATAATACAAAAGAACTCTTGAAACAAAGCAAATAAAACTACAGTCCAAAGAAGTAGTCAGGGAGAATATTTTCTGTAAAGCGTTATGCAACTTTTGAAAATGCATTTTAAAAAGCTTTCAAAGAAGTGTGGCAATTATACTTGTTTCTATCTTTCCATTGTTATTTACATGGCAAATCACTGTGAGAGGCAAAGTATTGCACTTTACTTTGAAATAATTAAAATTTAGAAAATGACCCAAAGTAGGAATATTTTTAAATTCCTAAAAAAAATATTGCTTTCAGGGTCCTAAGCCCCTCAGATTATAGATAATGTAATTAAAGTCCAAAATAGAGAAATGATTTGCACAATGTTATATATTGCCAGAGATGGTTATCAATATCATTTGCCATTTACTAAATCCTGGTTGTTTTCCAGGTGCTGCGCTTAGATACTTTAAGGTATGTTATCTCATTGTTAACTCCATCATGCATAGGGAATGAAGACTTGAAAGCGACTTACCTTGCCATAGGTAGCACAGATTTGTTTTTTCTAAGATGTAGATCTGGGATTCAAACTTGGGTTTGTCTAATTTCAGAGCCTCTGCTTTTGTCCATAATTAGATAGATCTTGTCTAGACCAGACTAGTATTATTCCCTCTGCTATACTCTCTCCCATGTTAGCACTGACTGATTTTAGTTATTGAATTGGGTTTATATACTTAACTCAAAAAATCACATATAGTGTATGTAAAAGAAGTAACAAATATCTACAGGCTGTGTTGGGAAAAAATAAGCAATTCCCTTTCTCTGGTTGTGATATTAGTTCTGCTAACAAAAGTGCTTGCACCTTGCCTTTGAAGACATGGATGGAGAAGTAGAACACATTACATCACAGTAATACCCATATATTTAAGTGGCCTAACTAGAGGGAAGATGCAACCAGCCCATTATTAAATGGGCTGAATATGCTCTTTTCTGACTCTTCCAAAATTATGGACACATCCTATAGTTTTTCATTTATTTAGAGTAATAATAACACCTTGATCTTATGTAATACAATCAAAAGTAAATGAAACATTTAGCCCTGATTTAGGGCCTAATATCTTTGCATAAATTTGCTAATTCCTCTGTCTATTTTTCCTCTCCAACCTTTCTCCTAGAGTGATCTTTTAACTACACAAATCTGATCCCGTTATTCTCTATCTTAAAAAGTTTTTGATGATTCCTTCATATTCTTCAGTATGTAGTCCAGTCACAAAGGTTTAGTTATCACGGTATTAAAAATAACTCAAAACTTAGTGACTTAAAACCACATATGTTATTTCATGTCACAGTTTTGTAGGTTGCTTGGGCAATTCTTCTGTTGGTCTAACCTGGGCTCCTTTATATGGCTGCATTCAGCTGGCAGGTCATTTTGAGGCTGGACTCAACTGGGATGGCTGGAATCACTTGAATTTATTCCTGTGGTCTTTTATCCTTAAAAAACCTAGACCTGGAACTGGATCAGAATCAGTGCTACTGGTGCCTGTTTGGCTATGAATGAGAACTGAAAGAAAAGATGTACCTTTATAGGCCTAGACTATGAAGTAAGAGAGTGGTTCTCAAACAAACAAGTATGCTTTATAATCACAAGGAGGGCCAGATTAACTCCACATTGATGGACTCTACCTTCAGAATTTCTTACTTAGTGAATCCAGATGGAGCCAACAGTTTGCATGTCTAACAAGTTCCTAGGTGAGTCTGATGTAACTCGTTTGGGGGACAATACCTGAGCTAAGACATAAAAGCTCCATAAATGAGTGTAGATGCTAGAAAATTGCATTTTCCTGAAGAACTGCAGTAGAAGTGCTTTACTTTGGAATCATTGCAGCAGCTGGAACAAAAAACTTCAAATATGACCTTTAGACTCTTTTTCCCTGTTATTTATTTCTGTGTCTCCATACCTATCCCAATGCCTAGTAGTTGATCAGGAAATATTTGTTGAACTGAGCTACATGTTATATCTATCCTAATAAGGACACTACTATTACTTATAGCTAATACTGTCCATAATAGAGAGGGCCATAGGAAGAAGAAAGGAAAAGAAGCTAATTAGCAGGAGTAAGGGAAATAATTTGTATGTGCGTGCATGCATATGTTGAGTGGCTCAGGAGAGCTTGATATGATAGGAGCTTCAAGATACTTACAGGGTTTGTTTGTTAATACTAGGTTCCTTGAATGGAATCACTCTGCTAATACACATGGAAGCCAGAAAATTGCCCGAGAACTTATCCACTATCTCTTGGTAGCTGCTTCTCTGAAGAAACCCAGTTTAAATAATTTACACCGCTACAGGCATTAGTTAGGATACGTTTGCTTCTTTCTTTGTTTACTTCATTCCATTACAGTAGTGGAGCATGTCATTCCCCAGTTTGCTTGTTGGATTTGTTCTGTCATGAAAGGTCAGAAAGCAAACTAGGCTTGAATGTCAATAGATGTTTAAAATATTTCATTTCAGCAAGAATTTTTCCCCGATCTTAACTATCAAATACTGAGCTTTGCAAAAGCTAACTATTTGCCTGTGTGCTGAAGGCATGGCCACTCCCCTGGCTTCTTACAACCTCATTGGTCAGAGTTTGGTAGATTAGGCTATAGAATTAATTAAAGAACTAAGAGCTGCTAGGAGAAACAACTGCACATTGTGCACTTATGACTGGTGATATTGTGGGTGTGAACAGACAGAGCTTATTGTAATTCGAGGTGCACCTCTGCCAACTATTGGGATAATTAGATACATCTGGAGACTCCTTTCCGAAGATTCAGAGCTTCAAATTCAAATACCTTCCTCTTTGAATATTCACACACATCAGTGCTTGATAGGTATAGAAATGCATGTTTGTCCTTTTTCCCTGATAAGAACTGTTTTTACTTTAATTGATCTTTTTTTCCCCTCTACAATTTGATATACAACATCGCCAGTTTAATTGGGGATATTTGTTAATTGGCGACTCTAGTTTTGTCATTCTTGACTTAAAGGAAACATGTTTTGCTATAAAAAGAGTTTGAAGATAAGGCCGCAAAGCATGCTTGTATGTCAGTTTCCTATCATTCATTTGCGATATATTAAAATGTAAAATCTTTTTCTCATTTTCATTTTATTTATGATAATTGTTATTTTTCTTTTATTATTAGTATTCTGGCCAGAAGTTTTTTTTTAGCTGTCATTTAAAAAGTGCATAAGGCTAAATCGAATGTTGCAAGGACTTTGGAAATGATAATTAAGTAATCATCTATGTGAGGTGTGATTAAAAACTTTAATCATAACATATTTTATCAATACTTTTGCTAGATATGTAAGGAACAGCATACTCTAATACTACAGTCTGTGATATTTACCCTTACTACATTATTGTCTGAAAATAATGTTTCACACAGAAAGTATGTAGCTCAGTATATATGGCAAATCAATGATTCTTATTAAATATCATTGTTAAAGATTCAAGAAGATTCCAAATTACAAATTTGAGTTTCCTGGTAGAAAAGCAGTCCCCTACTCCAATAGTCACCCAGTTTTTTTTTTTTTTAATAATTAACACCTATTTCGTTACTTTTGCCAGATATATCTATATCTTATAATACTTTGCCAAACACATTACATTAATTCATTAATTATGTCTCGATTAGGAGAAAAAAGGGAAAAGCAAATAGATCAAAGACCTAGATAACAGCAAATAAAAACTGATCAGCATAAAGCAGCTTGTCAAGTATCTATCATGATAGAAGAGTAACCACAGTTCTGTAGTGGAAAGAGATGAGATTTCAACATCAGAGAGCCCTGGATTAATTTCTTTTTTCTTACACATACATACGCAAATGCGTGATCTTGGGCAGGTTGCCTTACTTCTGAGCCTCAGTTCCTTTACCTGTAATATGACAATAGCAATTTCTTTGTTCTAAGTATCTTACGAGAATCACATTTAGCTTGGAGCATGGCACATAAGCACTAAAAGACTGGAAACCATTATCTTTCTTATTGATCTAAGGAAGCATTTACTTTCTCTGAGCATCATTTTATTCTCTTTTAATATTGAATTCATAACACCTCTTGCTAGGCAGTTAGGAAGATTAGTAATGCTTTATGAAAATAATCTCCTTTATCCTTGGCACACATTAGGTACTCGTTCATGATAACAACCATGTTGCCTACTACTAGTATTTTAGTTAAAAACATTTATTTAATATCTGCTCCATGTCATGATTTAGGTGCTGGTGATAATGTAGTCAGGGAGCCAGTCTAGATCCCTGCCTCGAGGAGATTAGAACTGGATCAGGGACAGCCATGGAACAACTGAGTATAAATAGGATGAAGGTTGTTGCAGTGAAATCTATCTGGGAGAGGATCAGGGAAAGATTCTCTGAGATGACATTTGTATCAAGTCTCAGAGGGGAAGTGGAATTAGCTAGGAAAATAAATGGGATAAAAAGCTTCATAAATAGATAACAATAATACTTAATCAAACCTAAAGTTGTCAGGGAGGGCACTGAAGTATAAGCAAGAGCTAACAGCATGAATGGAGGACTGGAGGACACTGAGAAAAGAGGAAGAGACACAAGGTCCATATTCTTGAGGTGGCCTTTGTAGGCCTTGCTGACCTATCCAGCCTCCCCTCCCAGCACTCTTCCCTCATTCCCAGGGCTAGAGCTGCAGTAAACCATAGGATAGCATTTACAATGCAGGTTTGGGAGCCTGGCTATCTAGGTTAAGATTCTGGTCCCCCCATTCACTAGCAGCATAATTTAGACAAATTACCTAACTTTTCTGTGTATAATATATAAT
>NW_006443567.1:291405-309962 GCF_000325575.1 Pteropus alecto
TACCTATATTATATATAACATATATTATAATATATATATAATATTTATAATAGTACCTGGTGTATAGTAAGTATTCAATAAATGTTAAAGTTATTATGATTAATTTATTTCCTCAAATATGTCTTACTGTCTTCACAACTGTTCCTCCTTAGAATGTTATTTCCTTACCCTCTTAACCTACCTGTTACCCACACTTGAAATCTCAGCTACACATGGAGGCCTTGGAAGTACCTGATATGACCTAGTGAGAATTTGAAGAGTGACAAAAGAAGAAAGTTTAGACAGAGTATTGAGAATCCCCCACATATGAGGTTCTGGGTAGGGAAGAGAAGCCACTTAAAGAGCCTGAAATGAAGCACCTGAGAGGCTAGAGGAACATCAAAAGAGAATGATATCATGGGAAAGTCTGGAAGAAAGGCTTGAAGGATGAGGATGGTGTTACCCGTGTCCACTGCTACTTAGAGGCCAAGTTATAAAGTCAAAAATAGGATCGGGTCACCCACTGGCTTTAGGGGACTGGGAGATTATTGCTGACCTTAATAAGAGCAGCTTAAGTGGCACGGTGGTGGTAGAAGATATATTATGGTTAATTAAAGAATGATTAAAAGTTGAGGAGATAAAAATAACTCTATGCAATAGTTTAGTTTTTGATAGAGCTAGACTCCATAATTACCCTTTGATTTTAAGGTAATTGTTCTGAATTGAGAGAGTTAGGACCATGATCAGATGTTTGGCTCCCCACTATTCACTCGCAAATCCCTAACAACATTCCTATCCACCTTCCTGATAGTGAAAGTTAAACACTGGCAAAACGTGTGAGTTTGGATGCCATTTTATTATTCTGTAGTGAGTGACAGAAGGAACAGGACTACACCCAGCCTTTATTAGGTACTTTTTCCCCCTACACTTCCTGGTTCTTTAGAAGTTCTTTTTTGTTAGTTTGTTTTTCATTTCATTTACTTAACCCTTATTTATTGCAGGTGAGCAAACTACTGGTGTTTATGATCATTCAAACTTCTCTCTCTAGGTTTCCTCCTAGCTGGGGAAAAATAATAAACCTTGTCGTTTTCTTTTTTGCTTCTGGTAAAATACCTGTGCAGTTGAATTTTCTCCAAAGTGGAAGGCATTACTGAGCCAATTTTTTTTTTCCTTCAAGAGTAGTTCCACTTTTATTTTTCATAATAGTGCTTTGAAATCTGAGAGTATGGAAGGTGGACAGGGAGTGTTAGAAGCTAGGTCAAATCCTTAAATCTTGTCTGTCTCTGTCATTTGCCACTGTGTTTGAAATAATATTGTGCTTCTTCATTGCTGCTAATGTGGTCTTTTTGTTAAAATTGGAGGAGAGAAATATTATTATCTGGCATAATTCTATTATATTATTTTTAAAGCCTTAGTTTACATTTAATATCTTGGGAGAAAAATCAGATGATCACTATAAAATTTATAGAATTCTGTCATTGCCCTGCCCAGATTCCCACTCACTGGCAGGTGCATTCTTTCTTTTTTTAATAATTTTTCATTTTTCAAATATAGTTGTCAAACAATATTGTATTAGTTTTGGGTGTACACCATGCCGATTAGACATTTATATAACTTACAAATTGATCACCCTGATAAATTTGGTACCCATCTGACACCATACATACTTATTACAATATTATTGACTATATTCCCTATGCTGTGCTTTACATCGCCGTGACTATTTTATAACTAACAATCTGTGGGGAGCCGCGGGTCTTCGGGCCGCGGAGTTAGTTTTGGGTGTACACCATGCCGATTAGACATTTATATAACTTACAAATTGATCACCCTGATAAATTTGGTACCCATCTGACACCATACATACTTATTACAATATTATTGACTATATTCCCTATGCTGTGCTTTACATCGCCGTGACTATTTTATAACTAACAATCTGTGGGGAGCCGCGGGTCTTCGGGCCGCGGAGGCTTGGTTGCAGGACTGGGTGTTTTTTCTGCCTCTGACATTGCGGAGCCCTACTTCCCTTAACTTTCATCACTTCCTCCCCCTAAGCACACCCCCCTTAGGCTGTCAATAACCCTCCCCCCATCCCCTTAGACCCAATGGGCATGTGACATCGCCTACTCGGACCAGCCAAGAGCCAATGCGCTTGTCTTCTGCCAGCTAGCCCCGCCTCCCTTTGTTAGCCCTGTATAAATATCCCCGCTGAAAAATAAAGTTTGAGGCTTGATCAGAATACTGTCTTGCCTCCGTCTCTTTGTGTCTCCTGTCTCGCCTTCATCCTCCATAGGTTCCTCCTCGTCCCGCGGCGGTATCAAGGAGTCTCTCAAGGCACGAAGGGTTAAGGCTAAGAAAAAAGATATTCGCCACTTCTTTGTTTTTCTCTCTGATGTTTGCCCGTGGTTTCCTCAAGAAGGGACAATAGATGTAAAATGTTGGAAGAGGGTAGGGGATTGCCTAAATGATTATTTTAGAGTTTTTGGCCCTAGTAAGGTCCCTGTTTGTGCCTTCTCCTACTGGAATTTAATCAATGATATTCTCATGGTTCATTCCCATGAGCCTGACATTAAGAAAGTCATAGAAACGGGGGTAACGGCGCTTAAGACTGCCTCACGCCCCCCCTCTGCCTGCAATTCTATCTCTATCAATATGCCGGATGAGCAAAAAGACCAAGACCTTTTTTTTTTCTTTTTAATGAAGTCTCTCCAACATTTCTTATAACACTGGCTTGGTAGCAATGAACTCCTTTAGCTTTTTCTTGTCTGGAAAACTCTTTATCTGTTCTTCAATTCTAAGTGATAGCTTTGCTGGGCCGAGTAATCTTGGTTACAGTCCTGTCTTTTCATCACTTTCGATATTTCCTGTCAATCTCTTCTGGCCTGCAAAGTTTCTGCTGATAAATCAGCTGACAGTCTCACTTTTAGGGAACTAACTGCTTTACTCTTGTTGCTTTTAAGATTCTTTCTTTGTTTTTAACTTTGACATTTTTAATTATGATATGTTTTGGTGTGGGTCTCTTTGGGATCATTTTGTTTGAGACTCTGCACTTCCTGGGCTTGTATGCCTACTTCCTTCACCGGGTTAGGGAATTTTCAGTCATTATTTCTTCAAAAAGGTTCTCAAACCTTTGTTCTCTCTCTTGCCCTTCTAGTAACCCTATGATGCAAATATTGGTATGTTTGATATTGTCCTAGGGGTCCCTTAAACTATCCTCATTTTTTTTAGATTTTTTATTATTGTTGCTGTTCTGATCGGGTGTTTTCTACTACCTTATCTTCTAAATTACTGATTCAATCCTCTGCTTCATCTAAACTACTGTTGACTCCCTCCTACATATTCTTCATTTTTTATTATATTCTTCATTTCTGACTGGTCCCTTTTTATGTTTTCAATTTCCATTCTTGTTTTCTATCTCTGTTAAATTTCTCACTGAATTCACCTATTCTTCTCCTCAGTTCATTGAGTATCCTTATATCCACTGTTTTGAGTTCTGCATCTGGTTGATTGCTTGTCTCCATTGTGTTTCATTCCTTATCTGGAGTTTTGTTCTGTTCTTTCATTTGGGACATGTTTCTTTGTCTTCCCAATTGGCTGCCTCTCTGTGCTTATTTCTATGTATTAAGTAGGGCTGCTAAGTCTTCCAGTTTTAGCAGAGTGGCCTTATACAGTAGGCTTGCTGTGGGGCTAGTGGCAAGTCACCTGAGTTGGGTACTCCAGCTCTATCCCTTATCTGGGTTATATGTGCCCTCCTGTTGTAGTGGAGCCTTGGTTGCTGTTTATGCATCAGTGGGAGAGCTTGACCCATAGGCTGATTGGTTGTAAGAACTGGCCGGTGAAGGGCTGGCTCTATGGAACAGGATATACTTTAGCAAGACTCTGGTGCCTTCCCAGTCTGCCCTATGGGTGTTTTGTCCTTGCATCAGTCCAGGTGGTGCTCCAACTCAGTGTTAAGCCAGCCACCAGACAGGTTGACCTAGGGTGCTCCTGGTAGGGGCCTCACTACAGGCCAAGTTCAGTGGCAGCCTGTGTCCTTCCCAGGGCCACCTGGCATGAGTCACTAAGAAATCTGCAGATGGCCATCACCTGTGCTGGGTTAGAGGTGCCTAGAGAGGCCAAGCCATGAACTGATGCCAGCTGCTGCTAGTGTTGGGCTTGCGGCTGCTCAGCAATAGGTACAGGGCATGCCAAGGCCAGATGCTACTTGTTTGGGTTTTTGAATCTTTGAGAGATTTTAGGAAAGACTGTAGCATGAATGCAGACAGGCTATTTGTATGGAAAAGCCAATGGAAGAGGCTTCGGTAGGTGCTCAAGTCAGGTTAGGTGGGCTCTCAGGCAATCACCAGGTCAGGGTGACTGGTGTTAGCCAGGTTGATGGAGACTCAGATATGGCAGCCTCCTACCTCGGCACACTAGGGGAAGCGGCTCAACAAAGGGACAACAACTTCTACCAGCACTTCTGTCGGGGAGAAAGCTGCCCCTCTGGCCCTGACCCTGAAGCCAGGCAATTCAGTTCCTCCCCATATGTCTCTGGCTCCATTGGAGCTGCTGCCCCAGTGTTGGAGCTCAGAGCGAGTCCTTCAGCAAGTATTCCATGAGTGGGCCCTATAAGAGGAATTCCAACCACCCTTCATCTCACTCAGCCACAATCTCCACTGGTTTTCATAGTCAGAATTTGTGGGAACTTCTCTTCCTGGCACTGGAATCCTGGGCTGGGGAGCCTGGTGTGAGGTTGGGACCCCTCACTCCTCAGGAAAGAACTCCATAGCTGAGATATCCCTCCCAATCTTTACCCACAACATGGGTGTAGGACCAGCCCATTCTACATCTCCACCCATCCTACCAGTCTCAAAGTGACTTCATCATTAAGATATATTTATACTAAAGTGGCTTTTCTGTATGTCCTTAGTTGTAGGGCTTCTGTTCAGCTAGACTTCAGGTGATTCTCAATGACCTTTGTTCTGTAGTGTAGTTTTGATGTGGTTGTGAGAAGAGGCAAGCACAGTGTTTACCTACTCTGTCATCTTGACTGGAAATGGCAGGTGCATTCTTTTCTTCAGCTTCTATGAGTGCTTGCTGCTCACAGCTGAACTTTTTCTCCAGTGAATTCCTGTCTGCTATACATAAGCCACCTTAAACTTACACTCCTAGATAATCCATAGCTAAGAGTGTACTCATTGCCTACGAGAACCTCACTCTTTTTCCTGAAGGTGGAGTTATTTCTGTGATGCAATTTGTTTCTGAGCTCACCTTGGGATCATGCTATATCTACTCTAAATGTGAGACCACATTTTGTTTAGCAACTTCCTCAGCCCTATCCTATTTCTCTTAGTCCTCTTTTCCCCTCTCCTTGAGAATACTTCCTCAATACTCACTTGCACGAGAATGGCTATTATAGAGTTTACCTCTAGGGTACCCAACCTAAAGCCACCAGCTAACATTTAAGGGAGTTACTGATATACCATTCATTCAACCGATTACATTATGTGCATGATATCATTTAATCTAAAGAACAATCTTAATGGGCATGTAGTATTTTCTTCATTTTACCTGAGAGGAAACAGAGAGTTAGAAGTCTCCCTTCTGAACAAAATAAATGAATAAACTAAACGAAAACAGACTGAGAGATACAGAGAACAAACTGGTGATTGCCAGAGGAGAGGGGGTTTGGGGGTGAAAAAGGTGAAGGGATGAAGTACAAATGAGTAGTTAAAAAACAGTCATGGAGACAGTAGAGTACAGTATAGTCAATATTATTGTAATGGCTGTGCGTAGTGCCAGATATATTTTAGAGTAATTGGGGGATCACTTAATAAACTATATAAATGTCTAACCAATCTACTGTATATCTGAAACTAGTATAAAATTTAAAAATAAAAAATAAACAAAAGAAGTCTCCCTTCTGAAGTCATAGCATTATAGCTGGCAGAACTGTAATATACTAAATTAATTCTATCCTTAGAATGGAGGAGAATAGCAATGAGCAAGAAAGTTCCTGTTCTCAAAAAAATGTGTATCCTCAAATAGGTAGTGAATCACCATTTTAGAGAGTCTTGATCCTAGTATTAGAGATACTTGAATCACATCTCTATATAGAAGGCAAGGAGGCTGTAAATTTTTTTCACTATGATTTTGTGGGTCAATTTCTTGGTTCCTTATTGTATTCCATTAATTTGTAAGTCTGTTCTTTCACCAAACCCACAGTCTTAATTTCTGTAGCTTCATAGTGAGTCCTGAATTCAAGTATTGTAAGTCCTCCAACTTTGTTCTTTTTAAAATTAGTTTGGCTTTTCTAATTCCTTTGCTTTTCTATGTAAATTTTACAGTCATCTTGTTGATACCTATTTTTAAAAGCCTGCTGAGATTTTGACTGGGGTTGCAGTACATATAGATCTGATTGGAGAGAATTGACATCTTTGATAGTTTTCATCAATATTCTGTAGTTTTCAGCATACAGTCTGCCCACGTTTTGTACAGTGCAAATCTGAGTAATTTTTTGGTGCTATTGTCATGGTGTTTTTGTTTGTTTTTTAATATTGAATTTCAGTTGTTCATTGCTGGTAAATAGAAACACATCTGATTTTTGTATATTGATTTTGTATTATGTGTCCTTGAAAATGTTACTACTTCCAGCAGTGTTTTCATAGATTCTTTAAGACTTTCTATTTATATAAGGATGTCATCTGCAAAGGACTGTTTTATTTCTTCCTTTCTAAAATGCATTCCTTTCATTTTTTTTTCTCTTTTGTCATATTGCACTAAGACTTCTAGTATATTCTCGAATAAGAGTGGTAAAAAAGAACATCCTTGTATTGTTCATTAATTTAGGGAGAAGCATTCAGTCTTTCACCACTAAGAGATATTTATACTAGTATTTTGTAGACACCCTTTATCAGGTTGAAGAAGTTCCTTTCTACTCCTAATTTACTGGGATTTTTTACTTTGATAATCATTATAATCGTATGGCTTTTCTTCTTTGGTTTATTAATATGACTAATTATTTTGGATGTATTTTCCAATAATGAACCAAATTTGTATTCCTGAGATAAGTCACAATTGGTCATGATGTATTATCTTTTTTCTATATTGCTGAATTTGATTACATATATTTTGTGGAAGATTTTTGCAACTATTGCCACAAGAAATATTGTTCTGTAGTTCTTTTTTCTTGAAATGTCTTTGTTTGAATTTATTAGTGGAATTCTGGTCTCATAAAATGAGTGGAAGTTTTCCCTCCTATTTTCTGAAGGAGATTGTGTAGAACTAGTTGTATGTCTTCTTTAAATGTTTGGTAGAATTTGTTAATTATGTGTGCTTGATATTTTCTTTGTTGGAAGGTTTTTAATTATTAATTTACAAAGTAAATGTAGAACTATTTGGGTTACCTATTTTCTACCCAATGAATTTTGCTAGTTTGTGTCTTTCAAATAATTGGGCTATCATCTAATTTGTCAAATGTATGGCCTTATAATTATTCCTAGTATTTCCTTATTATCTTTTTAATATCTGTGGTATCTATAGTAATGTTTCCTCTTTCATCCCTACTATTGATTATTTGTGTCTTTTCCTAGTATTTTTGTTTGTCAATCTAGCTAAAGGTATCAATTTTTATTTCTTTTTTTTCCTCAAAGAACCAGTTTTCGCTTTTACTTGCTTTGATTTTTCTATTGTTTTGCATTTCAATTTTATTGATACTTGCTCCCATCATCTATTATTTCCTTCCTTCTACTTTTTAAAAAATTTAATTTGCTTTTCTTCCTTTAGTTTCTTAAATTAGCAGCTCAGGTCACTGATTTTTTTTATATTTTCTTTTCTCATATAAGCATTGAATGATCTAAGCTTTTTCTTTAAGTACCATATTAACTGCATCAGCAAATTTTCATGTGTTGTATTTTCATTTTCCTTTAGTTCATTTATTTTATATTGCCATTAAGACATCCTCTTTAAAGAATATAAATTTAGTTGTTGTTGTTGTTTTTTAAATAAATTCCCATCAATTTAAAAAGTTTCCAGGTATCTTTTTTTGTTATGATTTCCAGTTTAATTTTATTAAGGTCTGAGAGCACATTTTATTTCATCTCTATTCTTTTAAATCTATTAAGATTTGTTTTATAGTCCAGGATATTGTGTATCTTCTAAATTTGATAAGCATTTGAGAAACCTGTGCATTCTATTGTCCTTAGATGGAATGTTCTATTAATACCCGTTAGCCAATTTGGTTGATCATATTCAGATTATCTCCGTCCTTACTGATTTTCTTTCTACCTACTCTATCAACGAATGTGAGTAGGATGTGGAAGTTTTCAACTGTAATTTTGGATATGTATGTTACTTTTTTCCTTTATATCAGGTTCGTTTTGTGTATATTGAAGTCCTATTAGGTGAATACACATTCAGGATTGTTGAAGAATTCTTGAAGAATTGACCTCTGTATCACTATGTAATGTATTTATTTTCTCTAATATTATCCTTTAAGGCCTAATTTTTCTGATATTGATACAGCTATTCTAGCTTTCTTTTGGTTAGTGTTGTTTGCATATCTTTTCCCATCTGTTTTTTTTAACCTATGTCTTTATATTTAAAGTAGGTTGCATATATGGGCAGTTTGATTTGAACCTTAATTTTTCATTCAGTCTTACACCTGTCTTTTAATTGGTGAGTTTAAACCATTCATGTTTTAATGTGATTATTATTGTGATTGGATTAGAATTTATCATCTTGCCGGCTGTTTTGCACCTATACTATCTTTTTTTCCTTTAGTTACTAAGACATCTTATTATATAAGTTTAATTTCTTATTTATATCTTTTAAAAATTTAGCGGTTCACCCAGAGTTTGAAATATGTATCATTTAAAAATCAGTGTTAATCTTCATATAATATTATACTGCTTCACATGTAATGGGAGAATCTATTACATTGTGTATTCTTAATTTTCATTTTTCATCCTCTGTGTTCATGTTTTCAGACATGTTATTTTTACATATGTACATCATTTTGCTACTATCTCTTTCCTTTAGACTGTCAGTTACTTCTTAGAGCAATTAAAATAGAAAAAAATATATACAGTCTTGTTTTACTTTCAGTATTCCATTTCTAGTCTACTTTTTATTTCATTGTGTAGTTTCAAGTTTCTGTCTGGTTTCATGTTTCTCCTACCTGAAGAATTCCCTTCAATATTTATTATAGAGTAAATTTGCTATTAATAAATTCCCCCAAGATCACAAGTTCACACTATGATGTTCATTTTGAACTTTATCCCTGTTCTTTGTGTATATCTTTGATGTATTTTTCTTTTTAAATCTTCTTTTACATCGCTTCTAATTTTTTCTAATTTCTTGTATATTAATGTCTCCTTATAAACCTTTTTAAATTCTTTCTGAAAAAAAGTGTTATAAAGATGAATAAATAATACGAGTGGTAGCTAAATAAAAGTAACAAACATACAAAATATATTCTCACAGTTTTTGTCTAAGAAATCTTTATTTTTTTTCTAAAGTATTTTTACTTGGTATGAAATTTGGAGTTAACAGCATTTTTCTTTCTGCATTATAAAAAATTCACCCATTTTTTCTAATTTGCTTAGTTTCTGCAGAGTACTATGCTGTAATTCCTTGTTATTCTTGATATAGCATTTCTGTTTTATCTAACTGCCTTTAATATTTTGCTTTTGTATTTTTTTTCAGCAATTTGAAAGTGAAATGCTTAGATTTGTGAGTGTATGTGTGTGAATGTGTATTTACTCTGGTGTTTTATAAGCTTCATAGATCTGTGCTTTTCTTTATGTCTTTAACTTTATATAATTCGTGCACAATATTTTTTAAAACATTTCTTTTTCTCAAATTTTTTTATATTCAAGTATAGTTGACATGCAATATTATATGAGTTTCAGAGGTACGACATAGTTATTCAACATTATATATCTTATAAAATGATCATCATGAAAAATCTAGTAATCATCTGTCACTGTACAGTTATTTTATTATTGACTATATTCCTTATACTGTACATTACATCTCCATGATTATTTATTTTATAACTGGAAGTTTGTATGTCTTATTCCCCTTCATTTTTTTCACTCATCTTCCCACCACTTCCCTCTGCCAACTATCAGTTTTTTCTCTAGATGCATGAGTCTGTTTGTATATTGTCAAATATTAGTTATTCCCCATTTTCTCTTTTCTCCTTGTATGACTCCAAATATGCATATGTTAGACCATTTGATAATGTTCCATAGCTCTTGATCTGTTCTGCTTTCTTTACTCTATAGTCTCTTCATGTTTTAGTTTGTGCAACTTCTATAGACCTATCTACAAATTTACTCATCCTTTCCTAAATTGTGTTAAATCTGTTACTGTTTTTAATTTCTAGGTTTTGTATTTTTTTTTCACTGTTTCCATTTTCTCTCATGAAATTACCCATCTGATCTTACATGTGGTCCACTTTTTTCTTTACAAATTTTAGCATAGCAATTATAGTTATTTTAAATGCCTTTTCAGATATCTCCAAAATTTGTGTGATATATAGGTCTGGTTCTAATTATTTCTTTGTCTCTCAGGGGTGTTTTATTTTTCTTGTCTCTTCTACTTCCTGTTTTTTTTTTAACTAGGTTTCTTGTATAACACAGTAAAAACTGAGACAATATCTTTTTATGCCTGAAAATACGGATGCATTTCCTAATGTTAGGTCTTTATTATAAAAATTTGAGTTAATCTAGGTAAGAGTTTTGGGTGTATTATTCCATTGATTATATTCATTGCTCCACAGATTTCAACCACCTTTACCAAAAACCATGTTTACAGTACTGATTGGTTTGCCAGAGGACTTACTTTTCGATATCTACTTCAAACTCAATTTTAAATCTCTTTGCATTATGCTTCAGAGTGCTATGTCTCTTGCAAATTACTAAGTACTCAATACTCAGTTTGGTAGAGGGAGCAAGGCGGGAGAATTGAGGCAAATGACAGGATTCAAAGGCATCTAAGAAATAGAAATGACATTACTTGGTAATGGATGTAGGACTATTAAGAGAGAAAGGAGAATAATTGTGAAGACTTGCAAGTCTGAAATATGTAGGACAGTCTAGCTGGATGGAAATTCTTGCAGGAGTTGATATTACAGTTTCAAGACCAAAGGCAGTATGCAGGCAGAATTTCTTTTTCTTCAGGGAACCTCAATCTTTTCCTTAAGGCCTTCAACTGAGTAGATGAGGCCTACCCACATCTGCTTTACTCAGTCTACTGAGTTAAATGTTAATGCATCTTTATGGATTTACTTATTCTAAAAATTTCACATAAAAGTAATTACATGATATTTGCCTAGCTTTACTTACTTGGCATAATGTTTTCAAGGTTTATCCATGTCATAGCATGTATTGGTATTTTATTGCTTTTTATGGTTGAATTAAAATTCCAACATATGGATATACCACATTTCATTTTCTATTTATCAACTGATGCACATTTGGGATGTTTCCACTTCAATTTTCTTTTTATTAAGTCTTCTTTAAATGGGAGTAGAATTCCCCATTGTAACCATGTGGGCCTGGATATCTCTTTTTTGACTAATTTTAAATTATAAATTTTATATCCTTAATGTTTATAAGGCTATTCAAATTATTTTATTTTCATGAGTTGTGGTAGTTTTCACTTTTTGTAGAATTAGTCCACTTTACATAAGTTGTCAAATGTATGTTTTAATATTCTTTTGTTATATCTTTGATATTTTTCAGTCTGTAGTGACATCACTTGTATTTTCCTTATGTTTGCAATTTGTGTCTGATGAATATTTTCACTGGGTATAGGATTCTGGGTTGACAATTCTTTTCTCTCAGCACTTGAAAAATTTTATTCAATATCTTTTCAGCCTACACGATATTTGATGAAAATCCACTGTCATTCAAATTGTTTTTCTTCTGTACTTAACAGTATCATTTTTCTCTGGCTGGTTAAAAAAATTGATTCTTTGTCTTACATTTTCAGAAGTTCAACTATAATGAGTTCTGTTGTAGATTTATTTAGGTTTATCCTGTTTAGGATTTGCTCAGCTTTTTGATTCTGTAGGTTTTTTATGTCTCGCCAAATCTGGGAACTACTCAGCCTGCCTTTCTGTTCTTCTAGGTGTCTGATAACATGGATTTTATATATTTTACATAAGTTATCAAATGTATGTTTTAATATGTATTAGTTTCTGAGGCTCTATTGATTTATCTTTTTTGGTCTATTTTCTCTCCGTTGTTTATATTGAGTAACTTGTATTGTTCTGTATTGATATTCACTGATTCTTTCCTCTGTCCTCTCTTCTCTGCTGTGAGCCCATCCATTGAGTTTTTTATTTGGTTATTGTTTTTTTTAGTTTTAAAATTTCTGTTTGGTTCTTCTATACATCCTCTATTTCTTTGCTGACACTTTTTTTTTTCAGTTGTGTCAAGTGTGTGTTAATTTTTGTTGAAGTTTTGAATTATAGCTTCTTTAAAATCTTTGTCAGATAATTCTAACATTTATATCATCTTGGTGCCAATATCCATTGATTATGTTTTCTCATTCAAGTTGAGATTCTCCTAGTTCTTCATATAATGAATAATTTTTTGATTGAAACATTTGTATCTTGTGTATTATGTTGTGATATTCTAAATCTTATTTAAACCTCTGTTTTAATTGGCTTTCTCTGACAGTACTCTGGCAGGAGATGGGACACTGTCTTCATATTGCCAGGTGTGGATACTATGCCTCCATGACCACTTGAGGAGGAGAGATGTTTTTTTGGGTGAGAGTGGGAGTTTCAATATGTCACTCGACCTCTACTGATGCTTTCCTAGCTTGGGAGATAGTATACCTCATTACTGCTCTCTTTGTGACCTTCACTAACAATACTAAAGGGAGGCATTCTCATTACCACTAGGTAATGGTAAAAGTCCTGACTTTTCAGTAGGTATCTTCTAAAAACACCCTTGCAAGCAGTTGCAGGGTAACTTGTTAGTGCCAAATGGGAATATAAGACCGTGTTTTTAATGTATTCTTCACTGACTCTGCTGGAGCTGTAGCTTATCGATACTTGGCAAGAACGAAAATCTTAACTGGCTACTTGATCTCACCTGCAAACATTAGGGTACCTTGTTAGAACCTAGTCAGGTTGGAAGCCTAGGATTCCCACTCAGCCTTTGGTGGCATGGGTGGGAGTAGAGATGTCTCTTTTTTTTATGGGGAGGTGTGTTTGCTGCAGTAAAGTGGTTATTTTATAAAAGTTGTCTATTTTCCTAAGCTACCTCTTTTCTGGTCCTTTGGTTATAGAGAGCAGGATTTTGTCTGGCTCCTTTTGTCTGTGCCTCTTGGCATTTCCAAGTTGCTGGCTTCTTTACTTACAAGTCTAGGATATATGATAAACGAAAAAAGAAAAAAAGAAAGAAACCTAGAAAACTCACCACCATTTGTTCCTTGGGTCCTGAGCTCCCTGGCCAGTCTGATGTTTTCTCTCTATCTTCCAAAGTATTCTCATGTTTATTTTATATATAATATCCAGCATTTTTAGTTGTATAGAGCAGGAGCAAGATGCAAAATTATATCTATTCCGTTGTCCGGAAGAGGGAATGATTTTCATATGCATTTTTAAAATTTAATTTTGATAACTACTTCAATTTAATAATGAGAATTGTTTAGATGAGAAAACTGAGCTTTAGAGCATTTAAGTAAGTTAGTTTCAACTGTTCAATCACAGACATTTACATATACACTTTTGCCGAGACACCTATTATTCTTGTGTTTTATGATTTTAACTTCTATAATGTAATTTACTTTTCTTCGGTTTCTTCAGATTAAGATTATGTATTAGATTTTGTCGTATCTCTCACACATTGCTTAGTGACCTGTGCATGAGTGAAGTATTTAATAAATACTTTCTGAGAAAGCACAATAATGAATGCATTCTTATACCTTTGTTTTTTTTTTTTTTGGATTAACTTTATTAATTATTTTATCTGGAATATTAGTAAACATTTCCTTTAGTTTTATAGCTTTTACATATGCTGATACTAAAATGTGGTTTAGAAGGCTATAACAGGGTACCCATGGAGCCCTAAAGAGGAAAAAACTGCTTATTTAAAAACTGGCTATCTATGCAATTCAGAATCCCTTTGAAATTCTGTAGATCTGCAAATCACTGTAGACCTGAAATGATATTTTTGGAAATAAAGATTTGTGAGCCTCTTCTTGGTTCACAGCAACTTGATTCAGCTTTACCCATTACCTTGAAGTCAGCCTTCCAACAATCACAGGCACTAATAGCATTTTTTCCTTTCATTGATTTTTCAAACTGAATGCACAGACCTCCTCTGACTGTCACATGCTATTGTGCCATGCTGCAGTTCATCCTAGCCCCCTCTATTACCCTGTGTGGTGCTGCTCAAATCCCTAATTACCCTTCTGGATATCGCTATGGCAGCTAATAAAAGGATTTTGCAGGCTCAGACTGCCATGATTCTTCAGCAGCTACATATTTTTCCACTGTTATGTCAGTTTCAACATATGTTAACTGCTACACCTGTTGTTTCTAGCACCAGTATCTTTCATTCTTCTCCATTATGCTTTATAGTGTTTTAGTTGAACTTATTTCAGAATGGTAATTTAATTAGTGTGACACATTAACATGCCTTAAGCTCAAAAACATTTTGATCATGTACTTACAAGTGCACTTCATTTCAGATTGAATAAGTATGCTCTATTTTGTTAAAGTGTAGAAAACAGGTCTGTTGATTTTTTTGTGAATTACAAGGAACAAACTCTGTAGAATTATATAATTATGTTGACAATGGTGGAGTATGGTAGTATGGAGCTTTGACCTATCATGACATTCCTGGAGGTAGTCTAATCTTGACATCTCGAATATACTATTTTACGTTGGAGGACAAGTTAATAAATTCTCAAATACACTCCCTCTTGCCCCACTGGGCTCTTAACCATAATTACAACAAATATTAATTTAATAGGCAATATGTAGAATGAAAAAGCATGGCCTTTGGGGTAAAACAGACTTGTATTCAATACTCAATCCCCTCACTTATAGCTATGTGTCCTCAGGTAAGTTAACTAAAATACCTGGGCATAAGTTTTCTTATCTATGAAATAAACATAATAAATACAGATTAAAAATAATGTATATACAGTTCCTGGTGATTCAGGTTTAATATATTGTAGACAATGAAATTTTAATTACATCAAATTTTGGTTGATATAAATAGTATATATAACTTTTATTGAACTGTATGTCAGATACTGTGAAAAATGCTTTACATGAATTATTTTATTTAATCCTCAGGAAATCTATGATGTAAATACTATTATTACCCCACCTCCAATTAAAGAAACTCATATTCACAGAGAAATTATGTTGTAAGAAGTTATATAGACAGTAAGAGACGGACACAGGATTCAAATACAAGTCCATCTAACTTAACTTCTAAATTCATGGTATTGAAATATATATTGTACCACCTCTCATCAGTTCAAGTACATTATTATTTGCTTTGCCTCAATTATGATGTGTGCAGGACTGTGCTAATATCAAAGCATCAACAGAATTTGAGTGGTAGCAGGAAGAGTATTGCAGCAGCTTTTCTCACCTGTTACAAGAGATAAAGGTAAATATTCTATTTAAAAATAGTATATAAATGAATTTTTTAGGTGCTCTAAATATTAATAATTTAGTGTTTAGGAATTTTAATCACTGTATTCATTAGACTGGTGCCTGGTACTATAATTTTAGGAAGTCATTCTTTACAGCACATTGATAGACTGGTTATATGAGAAACTAAAACAGGAGTGTATCGGCCCTCTTGAACTAAGTACATCTTTATTTTCATACATTTAAGACTCTTCATGTTTGCTATATCTGCTTCCATGAAAGCCCTAGTTGTGCTCTGCTTTCTTCTTTCCAACATGACAGGTAACTAATCTAACAGATTACTTGCTTTTTCTGGGTCAATGGTATTCATATCCTAATGAATAAAGTCTGTCCTTATTCAAGCATCATTTTACAAGTTGTAGTTGCTATAAAAGGCCAATGTGAGGAAGATTTTGTGCAGAACCCAAGAGTTATATCCTTTATATTACTGCCAATCTTTTTTATTCTTTGGATGGAGCCTGTTGACAATTCAGAACCATTTAGGCAATATTTATTTGAATTTATAGTTTTAAAATAAAGATTCATTTTAGGGCTTTGGCCAGGAGAGACGAATAATGTAAGAACTACCTGGCCAGCAGTCCTTCTCTGCTCTATTTTAACCCTTGGATATAACATATGTGGATCAGCACAAGTGTAAGTATTGTACATACTACTAATTTAGGATTATTAATGGGAATTTGGTAAATAACAAAGAGAACAAACATATATTATGTATAAACCTTCTTTGAAACTAATCGTTCGATGTCTTCTCCCTTCATCATTTATCAGAATGGTTAAAATTTATCTGAGTGGATAGAGTAAGCTTTCTGTTCTTTAATTTTCTCTTCCCACCCACTATTGAAGGTCATAATGAATCCTCTAAGCAGTCAAAAGGCAGACACACAGAAAGAGAGAGCACACAACTTGAATTACTGGTGTTCAGATAATTAAACATTGACTATATATTTTTCTCTGATCTTTTAATTACCACTTTTATTTCAGAACTTTCATTCTTATAATTTTAATATTTTTTTATCACCAAATAATCATCATGATAGAATTGTTTTTTAGTCACATTAAGGCCCCATTATGTATGATGGTATTATTAATAAATGTGATACTGTTTCATTAAGCATTGCCTTTTAAAATCCACATTTAAAAGAAGTTAGTATTTCATGTGTCTTTCTTTACCTGTTTTATTTTTCAGGGTATGTCATAAGATAGTATTGATGCTTTTGATCTTGCTGTCTGGGGATCTGGTGCAAAAGCAAAAGTAAAATTGTTGGGAAAAAAAGGAATAAAACACTAGAGACTCAGAATTTCAAAGAAGGGAAGATTAACTTTCCATCTTTATAAATAGATATATAAGTTAACATACGGGGATTTTTTCTTTTATTTTTTGAAGCATCTACCACATAATTTGAATTCTTCATTTTCACAATATATTCTGTTCTTAAGAATTAAATAACATGGATTTTTTTCTACATATTAAACAGATATTTACTGAGAGCCTAGTTTATCACAGGTGCTATGGGAATAAAATTGAAGTAGACTATATGTTTTCTGTTTAAAATAAACTCAAAGACTATGGAGGGAGGGAAATATACACATAAAAAAAGAAACTGAAAAATATAAAAATAATATGACCAACTATTATCTACACCAATGGAAATTATATATAGTCAGTAACCTTCCACTTTAAATACAGCAGAAATGTTCTCTGAAGATCTCTGCCACTGCAAAAGAACTAATTCTATGGGAAACCATCTTTAGGATACATCGTATTTCTTAGGTAACAGAGTTCTCCTAGGTCTGTTTCCCATAAAAAAAATATAAGCTGAGCTCAGTATGTGTAGAAATGAAAAGCAAGTAAGTTAAAAAAAAAAAAAAGGAAAGTGTCTTGATTAAAAATGCCAATATCAGCAACACGAGTAGGAAGCTAAGCTTTGGACCAGTGTCAAGATGACAAAATAGAGCCTAAGTGTCCTACAACACACTGGGAACTTTTGAGGGGCTAATGTGGTCCCAGATTAGTAACATCTGTAGGCTCCTAGTAAAAACGAACAGAAATCCCCATATAAAGAAAAGCATTCCCAATTTATTTGCTGAGATCCTCACATTTTAATAAAGATTGGATAACACACAAAACAGTGCATAGTGAATGAGCACAGGAATACTAACACCATATTTAAATTTCAAGGGAATTATATATTAAAATTATCTGATACAGAGTATAAAATAACTCTGAAGGAAATATTTAAAGTAATAAAAAATGAGATACTATTAAAAAATAACTGAATGTTTGAAAAGGAATGCAAAAGAAATTATAGACAAAAATAATATATATTTGCAGAAATAAAAATGAATAAGATCAGATTAAATAACAGAATAGACTTGGAAGAACAGAGAATTAGCTTTTGGGAAGATAGTTCTGAAGAAATTGCACAGAATGCAACAAACAGAGACAAAGAAATTAAACTATATCAGATTAAGTGATATGGAGGAGAGAATGTCTAATACATGCCTTACTGAAGCAAAAGTAGAAAAACAGAGAGATGCCGGCATATAAATATAAATAAGGGTTCGGAGTTTTCCAGAACCAATGAAAGGCATAAATCCAAAGCCTCAGTAAGCACAGAATATATACTCAAAAGAAATTAGTTAAAAGCATTATACATCTAGAAACCCATACAGGCACTTACATTTTGTAGGCATTTGGTGATTGTGACACCATGGGTCCAAGGACATGTGGTTTGGATCCACATACTGAGCAGTAGGGGGCAATAGTAAACCATTGCTACAATTTCTTTTTTATTTTTATTTTGTTTTACCTTGAGAATACTATGACAAGACAGTGCAAAATGAAACATGAGATAGTGCTGAAAGAGGAGCCTCCAGGTCAGAAAGCACTTAAACTGTTACT
>NW_006443567.1:309973-321443 GCF_000325575.1 Pteropus alecto
AAGTACAAATGCTGGGTAATGATGCAACTAGACCAAAACCAGAAGGACATGTATTGTCTAATGCGCATAAAGGTGAAAGGAAAGTACAGTGCTTCATAACACCTACAATAGGAACATCACCAGACGGCCAATATAGAAATCAAATAGACTATGTAACTGGAAGCAAGAGATGGAGAAGATGTATTCTTTCTGCCAAAACAAGACCAGTAGTATATTGTGGTACTGACTATAAACTATTAATATCAAACATTATAGTAAAGCTGAAGAAGAACACTAAAAGAAACAAAGTGCAAAAATATGATATAAATAACACTCCTGATGGGTTTAAAGTCTACATAAAGAACAGATTTGTACTGTTAAACTTAATTGATGAGAACCAGAAGAATTGTGGGCTGAAACTAGAAATGTTATTAGGGAAGAATGTAAAAAGATATGCTGGAATTAAAAAGAAAAGAAAAATCAAGATGGATGACAGAAGAAACATTAAAAATTATTAAAGATAGGTGAGAGGCAAATATTAAAGATGACAAAAGCAGAGTTAGAGACTTGAATGCAGTTTTACAATGCCTATCACATAGAGATAAAGATAACTATTATAATAATCAATGTAATGAAATAGAAGAAAATGACAAAAAAGGAAAAACAAGAAACCTCTACCACAAGTTTCAAGAAATAAAGGGGAAATTCAAACCTAGACTAGGAATGCTGAATGACCAACAAAGAAATACATTATCTGACCAGGCGAAAATAAAGGGAAAATGGAAACAATATACTGAAAATCTATACAGAAGAGATAAAAGGATGACAGATACTTTTGAAGAAGATTCATATGAGGAAGAATCTGTAATTTTAGAAAGTGAAGGGAAAGCTGCCCTGAAAGTATTGGGAAGGAATAAATCACCGGGAGTAAATGGGATATCAGTAGAATCACAGTCTCACCTGTTGCTCAGCAACGGGGATACATTCTAAAAAATGAGTCATTAAGTGACTTCATCTTTGTGTGAACATCATAGAATGTACTTACATAAACTTAGATGGTATAGCTTATAGCTCTTAGGTACAAACCTGTACAGTATGTTACTGTACTGAATAGTGTAGGTAATTGTAACACAATGGTGTTTGTGTATCTAAACATAGAGAAGGTATAGTAAAAATGAAATATGAGAGAGAGAGAGCGAGAGAGAGAAAGAGAGAGAGAGCGAGAGAGAGAGAGCATGCGCACATGCAGGAGCAAGAGAGGAGAAAGTAAAGAAAAACACGGCTGGGAGGGAAGAGAGAAAGAGAAGTGAAAAATGGAAAGTAAATTTGTGCACATGAGTGTGGGTGAATGTCCATCAGTGTTCAGGACCAGGCATGGGTGGGTGGGATCCTGGGCTTCCCTCCTCCCCAGCTTGTTCTCACATTGGACCCCAGCCACAGGTGGAGACACTGATGGTGGACATCAAACTAAGCCTTCTCATCTATTTAAACCACCTAGAGCAAGCAGTAAATTTAACATCTTCATTGAGTTCAGCTTTTTCTTTCAACATTTCAAACAAACTTATAATGGATTACTTATAATCCATTATAATCTTATGGGACCTCTGTCGTATATGTGGTACAGTCTATCATTGAAAAATTGTTATGCAGCATATGACTGTATTTCAAACTACAGAGACCAAATCTGTCAAAATCCTAACAAGGACATATCAACGATATAGAAAACAAAACAATGGCCTACAGACCAGAAACATTCAACATACATCCCAATTACCATGAAAGTGGATGCCAAGGAGAGCAGTAACCATAGAACCATTGCTCTGATGTCCCACACAAATACAGTGATGCTTAAGGTGATACAACCTGACATGGAACAAGACATGTTCAAGCTGGATTCAAAGGAAGGGGCACTCCAGATCTAATTGGAAATATTCACTGGATGCTAGAGTGCTCCAAAAAATTTCAGAAGAAGATTAGTCTATATTTTATAAACTACAGTAATGTGTTTGACTGTGTGGCTCCTGAAAAACTCTGAATTTCTCAAAAAGAAATGAGCGTGCCCAACCACTTGATTGTCCAGGTGTGTAACCTGCATTGTGGGCGGGAAGCCACTGTCAGGACAAATATGGAGAGACAGCATGGTTTCCTACAGGAGAAGGTGTCAGACAAGGGTGAATTTTTTCTCCTTATTTGTTCAATCTGTACACAGAACATATGGTGCAAAACTGGGCTAGACTCAGAGGAAGGAGGACTGTGAATTGGTGGAAGATGTATCAATAACTTGAGATATGCAGATGACACCATCTTACTGGCGGAAAGTAGCAATAATATGAAACGACTTCTGATAAAACTGAAAAAAGAAAGTGCCAAAGAAGGACTGCATTTAAAATCAAGAAGACAAAAATCATGACTACAGAAGAAAAACACAATTTTAATATAGACAATGATAACATTGAAGTTGTTAGAGATTTTGCTTACTTTGGTTCTGTCGTAAATTCAGAGGGAGATTTCAGTAAAAAAAAAAAAAAGTCAAGGTAAGGCTGAGTCTCGGAAGGGCAGCAATGTAAGAATTAGGAAAGATTACCAAAAGCAAAGATGTGTTATTAGAGACCAAGGCTAAGATCACCCACAGCCTTGTATTCTCAATTATTATGTATGGATGTGAAAGTTAGACAGTGAAGAAGGTAGGAAAAAAAGTTGATTCACTTGAAATGCGGTGTTGGAGAGCTCCACGAATACCCTGGACCACCAGAAAGCTGAACAAGTGGGTCTTAAGCCTGAAACAGTTCTTGAGGCAAAAAAGACAAAACTAAAGCTGTCCTATTTTGGGCACATCATGAGAAGATGGGGCTCTTTGGAAAAATACAATAATGCTAAAAAAAATTGAGGACAGCAGGAAAAGAGGAAGACCACGTATGAGATGAATTGATGCCATAAAAAAAGTCATAGGTGTAAATCTATAGGAGCTGAGCAGTGCTACTGAGAACAGGACACTGTGGACATCACTCTTTTATAGGATAGCCAGCAGTCAGAGTTGACTCAATAGCACATGACATACGTACATCGAGGCATACATCAATGAAATGGCAAAATATAAAATCAAATAAAAGAATTTAAAAGTAGCCAGGGAGGGAAAAAAGACAGAGAACCTACCAAGGAACCAAAATTGACTGATAGCAGAGCTTTTAACAATATTTGCCAGAAAATAGTGTATTCATATTATCAAAGTACTTATAGACTATAGCTATAAATTAGGAGGATGTCAGTTATGTTTAAATATACATGAATTATATTATTTTCGACTTGCAATGACCTTGGTGATAGGTAGTTTCCCCAAGAACTTGGTGAGCATTTAAATAAGTGCTCTCAATTGCCCAAACCAATGGTCCAGATAATAGTGAAGCTGGTGGTAAACCCAGCTCTGTCTCTACACCAAGCTCTGCCATTTATGCAATGCTATCTCCCATCATAAAGATTCAGTATAACTCATTTTGTTCTGATTATAAATTCTTACTCTATCTTTAGACATGTTATCAATAATGGTTATTTTTTCTTGTAGTAACTATTTACAAAGGATTTTTATACAATGTTCAGGGTACTGCACCAAGCATTGTGAGGGACCCAAAAATGAATAAAATTCTATAGTTCCTTTAATAAGACTTTAGCAGAGTACAAAAAGTAAAATATTCAAATAAATAAAGGTATTATGTAGAAAACATAAAGTAGAACATGATTAGTCCCATAAAATATAGTTAACTAAGTAACTATCAGATCAGAAGAGAGAAAAAAAGATAATTCCAATTAGGAGGACAGGTGGAAAGAAGGTTGGAATTCCTAAAAAAAAAAAAAAAAAAAAAAAAAAAAAAAAAAAAAAAAAAAAAAAAAAAAAAAAAAAAAAAAAAAAAAAAAAAAAAAGTTAAAGAATGGGGCATTTGAACTAAACTTTGAACAGCAAATTAGATTTAATATGAGATAATGGGAGAAAAGATCATCCTTAGAGGGATTAATGGAAGAAGAGGAGTCCAAGAAGGTTGATCAAGGTGGCAGGTGGAGGTCCTTGAATGGAGACTCACTACAGAAACAGGGGAATGGCATAGTTAGAGTCATAGTTTAAAAACTAGAAATTAATGTGACTGTCAAATTCAGGAATGCTTAGTAAGGGAAGGGAATACAGGTGAGATAATAACTAGAAAAATTGTTAGAGATGAAAGATTTTAAAAAGGAATGAATTAAGGTTTCTTCAAATGCAAAATTAAATGGATGATGGATAGACTGATAGATAGGGTATTAAGGTTGTCCAGAGAAACAGAACCGATAAGAACCAACAGAATTAGATAATAGGATATATATTTTATACACAGAGAGAGATATTTATTATAGGAATTGGCTCATATACATAGTCATGGAGGTTAAGAGTCTCATTGTCTGTGGTGTGCAAGCGAGAGAACCAGGATAACTAGTGGTATAATTCAGTTCAAGTCTAAAGTCCTGAGAATAAGGGAGCTGCTGGTGTCATTCTTCAGACTCTGATGTCTGAAGGGGGGAAAAGATGGTAAGATAAAAGGAGCTACTCAGTTGTCCTCCTATCACTCCAGAGTAAACCTCTGGTCATCAACAGGCTGGCTTAAATCCTGGTTTAATATATATTTCCGCACTCTGTGTGCATCTATGTAGTTGGAATCATGCTGGCTTTCTACATCTGTGCAACAGGGAGAAAAAAAAATGGGTTAAACTTCTTGCCCAAGAGTTTATTGAATAAAGACTGATGGTAGACACTGAAGGAGATTTATCTTTCATTGGAGCCCAGGAAAGTTTATTACTAGTATTTTTGTGGATGACTCCATTCTCCAGCCACATACACAAAGAATCAGTGTAACTGGGTAATTTATATTATGTAAAATCTTTTCATTGTTAGGAAATTTCTATTTAGATAATGGGAGAAACAGGCTTAATTCTCATCACAGCATATCATAACATAACATCACTAAGTTAAGTTTATTTCTAAGAGAAAAAGCATCCCTTTCTCTCTTAATCCGTATACACTGCTATAACAAAAATGCCATAGACTGGGTGTCTTTAAACTATAGGAATTCATTTTTCACAGTTCTAGAGGCTGGGAAGTCTGAGATCAAGGTACAGGAAGATTTGATGTCTAGTGAGGATCTGCTTCCTGGTTCATATACACCATCTTTTTGCTGTTTCCTTACATAGTGGGCGGGAACTCTTAGTTCACTTTTATTAAGACACTAATTTCCTTCGAATTCTACCTTTTCTTTCATTCTTCTTTAGCAAAACTTTTGACGCATTGGCATCAAAACACAGGAGGAAATTTAAGTAACTATGGCTATTGGGGACAAGCGGCTTATTTTACGGTTGCTCTTAGATAAACATAAAACTTATGAGCATCTTGTAGCAATCATTTTTTGTTTAATTCTCTACTATAATCTTTAAATCAACATTTATCTTGAAGACAAAGGGGCAAGATTTATGGCAAGATTGCACAGTCTTATAATAGGGCTAGATTTGAATATAAACTAAAAATTTTGTATTCATAGAATTCAAGTCCAAGTGTGGAATTTAATAAGACTATTTTTAAAGAATAAAATATCTATGTTGTTTTATTGACAAAATGAGAATTATTGCAGAAAATGATTTGTCTTATTTGCTTTGCGGGCTGGAGAAACTCCATAAAATTCTTTACCTTCTTGTGTAGACAAAAATATAGCCTATATCTTCATTTAAAATGCATAAAGAGAATTTATCTTCCAGATGTTGGGGTGGATTTAATATTTTAATATTCTTTGAAATCAACATTAATTTCCTTGGTATGTTTTTATATGCTCACTTCATTCGTTTGCTGAAATCTCCAATGTTTAATTATTTCTTGCTTTTTCAACTAAGATAATACTTTTTAAGCTATTTTTGCTTTGTTTCTAATAACAGTGGAATATGCAGTTTGTGAGTACATTTTCTATTTTATTGATACCACTTAGAAAATCTGAGAATTATCTTGGAATGGCTAATGTTTGTGTTTGAAATTATATAGTTTATTTGGGTAATGTAAAGACCCACTAAAATGTATTCTTCCACTTTTTCCTCAAATTTTAACTCCAAAGATCAACAGAAGATGGTCCAATCCTCTTGACCCTTTTAAACTGAACATTTCCATTATATTAATGTCTAGTTACATTCAAAATACCTAAAGACATGACCCCCTGGTTTTTACCTTTTCCCCACCTTGAACATGCTGAAATTATAACTGACAAATATCTAGTAAAGGAGTTAGAAAAAAATCCTGGTTTTAGTTCTGCTGAGAGATTTCTCTGCCTTTCCTTAGAAGATAAACTCCTTGATGACAACAACCATGATTTATCTGGTTATCCTAATGGCCTGGCCAAGCACAAACAGGATTTCATTTAATGAATATTAAAGGTATAAGTTAATTGATCATATCATTGTTATTGAGGCTTTATATTTCCACTTCAGAACATTGCAGAGGATATGAAAAGATCAAATTCCTTTTATCATATACATATTCAGATTTAATTTGCTATGTACCAAATTGTGCTAACTAGTTTGTCAAAAGAATAGACATGTGGTTGATCTACCATCAGTCAGGAAGGAGAATATATGTGCATGTCTAATAGTGTTAGGCATCACATCATTCCAAGATACACCCCCTAATTATGGCTTTAAGCTTCTAGTATTTTCTCTTGCTATCCTATCCCTTATGAATATTATTTATTCCCATGCCCTCGGTTAACATTTCTCTGTGGTAGATTCCAAAGCTATTGTTACTACTGGGGTGATGTGAAATCTGGCGTCACCCCAGCAGCATGGAGGGGAGGTGTCCTCAGTTCTTCCTTGCCAAAACAACAAAAAATTATGGGTCAGTGAGATTTAGAAGAAGTAAGGTTTTTTGAAAGTATATTTTAAAAGTAGATGGGCTATGCTAAGGAAGGCTAAAACCCTGTTGAATTTGGGAGATGAAAAGGTAAAAGATAAAAGAGTATGCTCCAAGGGAGGAGCGGGTTTTCAGTGAAGAGAGCTGTAACCACGCACAAATGGGAAGGTGTGTTTATATCTGGGCCTTGATGGAAGGTCCTAGATGATCTGTATATGAAGTTACCTTGACTGACAGTTGACTGCTATATACCGCTTTGCCTACTGCACATGTGTTTACCCAGAATTCAGTCTGTTATAATTAGATTAATGAACTTCTGGGTATAGGCATAATATTATAAGGATGATATAATGAGGCTGAGGTTATGGTTAGGTTAGGGTAGTACTTTCTAGCATGTGCATGTGTTTGTGGCTGGTTAAGCCAGCAGCTTTTATGGCCTTTGTTCACTAGGATTTGGGGTAATTACAACCCTAAAGGGGAGGTGTTTCTGGGAGGTTCTTAAGGAAGATCCTCAATGGAGGTTTCTATAGTTACAGACCTTTGCTCCTGTTGCTCATGCCTGCCTAACTAACTACCTAACACTATGATCTATTTCTTCTTCCCACATGTGTATTTGTCTCTCATTTCTAATTGCTTACTATACATCTCTTTGTGTAAATCCTGACAGAACTTTCTTGTATCAATATATACAACCAATTTTTTTTGCCTTGTCCATTTCAACTTCTCTTCTTAATTCCCTTATGTTTATTAAGGCCACAGCAGGCTTCTGAATCACACAGATTTTAAAATTAAGACAAATCCTTGATTCCTCTTTTTCACAATCATCTTTTCTAGTCTTCCACCAAAATGCACTTTATTCCTTCCAAACATCTATTACATCAGTCATAATCTTTGTTTTTCTACTACCAACACCCCAATTCCAACCCTTCTTACCTCTTGTCTGAATTACTGGAATGGCCTTCTTAAAGAGATGGCTGTCTTTAGCTTCTCTCTCCAAACCTGTAGCAGCATTTTACTTGTTGGTAGCATTATTACCCATGTAATTGCTGTATTAGTCAGGGTTCTTCAGAAAAACAAACCCAGTAGGATATATATAGATAGATAAAAAGCATAGATAGATATCTATGTAGATATTGATTTATATAGGTATATCTATATCTGTATCTATCTATCTATCTATCTATCTATCTATCTATCTATCTATCTAACTATATGTAGATATAGATATATAGTTATACAGAAGGAGATTTATTATGAGGAATTGGCTCATGCTATTGTGGAGGCACAATTGCCCACTTTCTGCTCTCTGCAAGCTGGAGGCCCAAAAAAGCAGGCAGTATATAGATCCAGTCCAGTCCTGAAAGCCTGAGAACTAGGGAAGCCGGAGACTGAGAACCAGTCTCGGCCCAAGTTAAAAAGCCTGAGAACCAGGAGCACTGATGCCTGAGGGTGGTTCAAGAAGAGATAGCAAATTTCTCATTCTTTGCCTTTTTGTTCTATTAAGGCCCTCAAGGAATTGGATGATGCCTATTCATATCTTCTTTACTCAATCTACTGATGCAAATGCTAATCTCTTTCTGAAACATCCTCACAGACACACACAGAAATAATGTTTTACTAGCTATCTGGGCATCGCTTAGCCCCAAAGAGTTGACACATAAAATTAACCACCACCATTGCCTTTACTAGAAGTGGTTCCTCATATTGAAGCTTTTTGTTCTTGAAAACTTAGAACTAAGTGCAACTTCTGTTACTGCTGGGGTGATGTGAAATCTGACATTGCCCCAGTGGCATGGGGGAGGACAGCGGTGTTGTATGTTGCCCTTCGGTTCTTCACCAATGCAGCAAAGAATTACAGGTCAGCAAGATTTAGAAGAAGTAAGATTTATTGGAAGTACATGTTAGAAGGAGACAGGCCCTGCTGAGGAAGGCTGCAGTCCTGTGGAATTTGGGAGATGTAGTGATAAGACATGGTACACTCCAAGGGAGGAGCCGATTTTCAACAAGGAGAGCTGTAACAAAGCAGAAGTGGCAAGCTCTGTTTATATTTGGGTCGTGATGGGAGGTCCTAGATGATCAGTATGTGAGGTTACCTTGACTGACAGCTGACTGCTATATAAAACCGTGCCTACTGCTCATGAGCTTACCCAGAATTCAATCTGTTATAATTAGATTTATGAACTTCCAGGCATAAACATAGTATTATAATGACAGTATAATAAGCATTAGATTGTGGGAAGATTAAGGAAGTACCTTCTTTGCAGGCCTCTGTGGCCAGATTAAACAAGCTATAGATTATGGCCCTCCTGGCCTTTGTCTCTGGGGAGGCAGAAAAGATTTTCCAACTATCAATAGGGTGTTCTTTGGGCGGTCTCTAGGCTGGGCCTCTATTCCTTTGTTCCCCTGTCACTCCTGTCTGACTAACTACCTAACACTTCTTCCATATAGTTTTCACTTCATCATCCTTGGCAGAATGATATTTCTGCATTCTACCTTCTTTTGGCTCTTTATCAATACATTAATAGATGTGCTCTTTTGTTTTGTGATTGATTTTATAAACATTTTCTCTTTCTTCTTAGATAACATCTTAATTGAGGGTAGACATATAAATATAATGGTAATAATGAATAATCGTAGATGTATTTTTTTAAATGACTGAATGGGCCTTGCGTTATTTACCAATATCTAGGGAAGTTCTGAGCTAATATTTCTACCCAAGATTAACAGGAATATCAGAGCTGCAAGGGTCATTAAAGTTCACATATTAAAGGTTTTTCATACCTTACAAGTGAGAAAACTGAAGCCCAGAGAGGTTAAATGACTTATGCAAAGACACTCAAAGAGTTAGTTAGTTTCCTCACTTTTAGTCCTAAGGTTCCAATGAATTGCAAGTGAACTGCATTCCAATAAAGTTTACTTTAGATTAAAGAAATGGTGATACAAAAATCAAGTGCTCTTACTTATTACTCTAAACACTCATTTTTAATAGTCATCATTCAGAATAAATTTATATTAACAGCTTTTGCAATTGATAGTATATTCAAATTGAATCTGTTTAGATGAAGAAAGTTTATATTGTATAATGAAGAGAAATATTCTGCTGAATGTTAAATGCTAACAGGTAAATAATGAAAAACAAAAACTCGCCATGGCATTAATTGGTAAACTGTAGTTTTGGGGGAGCAATATTTAATATGTTTGGGAAAGATATATTTTTTTGACAAGATTTCGTATACTATTATGCAAATTTATTTTATAGCACTTATGGGGAAAAACAATTTCAGAAACAATACAATGTATTGTAAAAATGTAGTAAAAATAAACAAATCTAGCACTAACCCAAGGACATGAATCATATGAAATATTTATAAATCACATTTTGTAACCTTTAATAATATGAAACCAAATCCAGTGGTTTTAAATTAGATTTCAATCCAGTGCTCTCTTCTTCAAACAATGCTTGATATAGCCAGCCTTCACTATCAAGTGTACTTTTAAATAACCGCGCTCCTCATAAAATGCCTTCTTCAGGGAGAAACCTTGTTTCATGTTGTCTGTAATAAACAAGATGAACTGCAATGCTATTTTCTTCCTCTTAACTATATCATCAGATTATTTTGATTTACAGTTCTCTCATAAAATATTATCAAGCAAAATACAGCACAAAACTCTTGTTCTTGTTTTACAAGCAAGAGGAAGTCTAGCTTTTAGGCTGTGGTTGGTTAGACTGTTTGACTTTTTTTTCCTTCCATTTTTAATTTTTTTCCCTTTGTATATTAGGAGTGTTCTGAAATATATATTCAATTTACTTTCTTTTAGGTGGTCTCTTGCCTTGACTTTCTGAAACAGGCTGTGCTGTGTACTGTAAATTATGGCAAAATTTCCAAAGAGACTTCACCCCAGTGGAAGTTGCTCAATAGTCTGGCTCTTTATTTTCAATTAAAACAAAAAATAAACATTATAGGGTGACCTTGCTGGACAAAAATCATTATATACATTCTGAGCTATCTTTTGGACTTGAAATCCAAAGATGTTTCTGAACTCCTTTGTATTTCATTTTATTTAAGTACTTGCAATTTTAGACAGATTGGCAATAAAGATGGGGCAACAAAGGAACAGCTTCTTCCTTTAGTAGTTAGTACCAAATTATTAGCTTTTAAAGAAAATTGCCTCCTTCATCTTGCTTTAAAATACAGTCTTTGTTTATAGCACGTTTTGTCTTTAATGCAGTGCAGCACCATATATGTTATTTGTTTGCTTTCTTTCACATTGATCCTAAAGCACAGAAACTGTGGTAAAGTGAAAGGGAATGATGCTTACATTATAATATTCTTTTTTTTTGCTCATAGACCAAAATTGACATTCTATGCCTTAAATAAGCCACACTGGTGTTACTAAGTACAATAGTTTTTTGTTTTATGTTATTATTTTATTCCTATTTTAGCAAAGTTAATATGTATTGTTTTGGGAATTAAAAATATATAGAGTCTCTCTCTCTCTCTCTCTCTCTCTCTCTCTCTCTCTCTCTCTCACACACACACACACACACACACACACACACACACACACACACACACACACCACAGG
>NW_006443567.1:321477-370023 GCF_000325575.1 Pteropus alecto
AAGATAAGTAGTTGAAGTGACTGAGGACAAGATGACATGATCGGTAACTTTAAAATCTGAAGAGCTTGCATGGTTAAGAAAACCTGAAAGGTAAAGGCGATGTGATAAATTGGAAAGAGTCCAGCTTGGATTATGGCAGACCTCACTTGGAATCCTATTTCTTACTCATTTTATGACTAGGCAGATGGTTAACTCATCTCTCTGAACCTTGATTTCTTCATCTGGAAAATGGAAGTGATAATCTCTATGTCACACAACTGTTGCAAAGATTAATACTAATAATGTGCATAAAGCACCTAGTGGAAGACTTAGCATTAAATCAGAAAGTAGTTGGTGTCTGAATGTCCTTCCTGTGTAAAGGGAAGAACTAGGGCTTTACCTGGGCTGAGAGTAGAAACCAGTGCTGGTGCAGATGAGGAGCTGGCTACAACTTCTGATCATGGAACAAAGGTTAAAACACACTACAATACCCTCAGTGAAACCAGGTTAGAGACATAGAAAGTAATTCATAGCATCAAATCAAACAGCAATGAGCCTAGAAAAACTCTATCAGTAAAGGTCCTGCAAATGCAGACAGACAAGATGCTATGCATAGCTTGAGAGAATTAACAAGGTAGAACATGGTGAGACTGTGACTCAGTGGACCTACATTAGCAGGGAGCATCTCACAGGGTCTCTGTGTTACAGCAGTGAATGGGGAGAAAACTGTTATGAGGGCCAAGTTCATTATCACAGTTGATACATGCTATCTATTACTAATCTTCTGAAAATGATTCTTAATATTAATACAAATGGTAGACACTATAGTATAGGAGAGTTTGCTTAAATATAAGGTGCTAGATTATTGACATGGATTGACCATCTAATCTCCAAAGTCTGCTCAAACCTACTTATTAACAGGGTCCTCACCATGTGAAACCCTACTCTGCTTCAAACAATCTTCTCATTACCCTGGGCAAAATATTTGTGTTTGGATCTGAAGTCAATAAATAATGAGCTCACCTTCCCTAACTTATCTTTTAAAACTGATACCAAATGACTTTCTTTTTTTTTTTTTTTTTTTTTTACTTCAGAAGTCTCTGCTACATTCAGGTTCATTTCCAAATTCACTTGGCCTATTTCTGTCTCTGATTTTTTTCATACCATGTTGTCATCTTCTTTCTCTATTAAATCCTACACTGAGCATCAAGACTGAGTTTGGATCCTAGTTTAGGTACAATCACCTCTGGACTGTTAAGAAAATTTTCAATTTGAATTATTCCTTAATTATTTATAGTTTGTATTTTAATGTGTACGACATCACTTTCTTGAAATACTATGTAAGATTTGTAATGTTCAGGGACTCAGAATCTATGTATCCTTGTCCCCTACTCCCAGTCCACCACGTTATATGATATATTCTCAATAAATATTTATCACACTGAATTTAACCAAGTTCCTTAAATAAGCAGGTTCTCTATTCTCCTTCCAAGTTTAAAGATAAGAAAAATAAGATTTGGGGAGATTTAGTGGCATGCCCAAGTCACACAGAGTTGTTAGTTTGCCTATGGATGATACACTTGGCTGTAGGCATTCTGGAGTCAAATAGGGAGTGATGTTCAAAGACCAGCTCTTTCTTATGCTGTTTTCACTTCTGTGCCTCTTTCTTTCTGCATTTGGACAGGACTTGATGAATACTAGATTATTAAACCAGGAGATCTGTTACTGTCAGAACAGAGAAATTTGTTCTGGGGACATTTAATTTATTTAAGGAGGGGGAAGGGGGAAGTAGATGGGGTAAAAAGGGTCAAATATGTGGTGACATTAAAGAATTAAAAATAAATTAATTAATTTAAAATTTTTATTTAGAGAGAACCCTCACTTTTTTTTTTTTGACTAATGGGTATGTGTTTGGCTGCTGTGAATATCATACTTAAAGGAAAAGTTAAGAGAATGTTTGATTGATCAAGTGGCATGTTTACTATTAATTCCTTAGTCTTCCAACCCTTGATATTGGAGCCATGAGCTTCTCTGTGGGTCTATTGGATGAGATCTTTATGTACATAGGTTTCTATGCTTCAGCTTCTCCTTCTCTGCTTCGCCAAACCTCATCTTCCAATGCTTTCCATCTTCAATGAATTTGTTAGTATTTCTTGCTTACTAATGTGTTTAAATGTTCATCATTGTTTTAATGTGGTCATTATTGGGAAATGCAATAAAGATGTTTGGTCATTCTGCCACCTTTAACTAGCTATAGGTTGGTGACATTGGATTTAAACAGTTTTAAAACCACTGTGCTCAACTTTTGCTCAAACTGTAGACCTATACCTCAATGCTTTACCCCCATTTTTTCAAGTAATATTTATTTTCTGTAAAATCCTTATTAAATCCAATGCCCTTCAAGAACTATAACTCAATTATCCCTGTGGAGACCTAATGTCTCTATTTCTCCAAATCTCACAGCATGTTTTCTCAACCTCTATTACAACATTTACAATCATTGGCTTTATTACTGAAATTGTTTATATATCTCTGACTCTCCAATTAGACTCCAGGCTCCAGGACACGGGGGTCCATGCCTTTTTAATCTTTATATTCCCAATGGTGTTTTCCCCATAGGAGATAATAAATGTTTGTTTAATTGAATTAAATTACTTTATTCTACTTGTTATTTTTATTTCACTTATTTATGTCTATTAAGACATTTAATTTGAGCTTTTTTATGATTAAAAGCACTAATATAATCTTTTTTTAAGGGTTCTTGGTTTTCCAAATGTAATGTTTTGTGCCTAAACTCCTATGTCTGTTAAATTACCTGAATAAGTACAATCAGAACACATTATGGAAAAAAGAGAAAGAGAAGTCATGGTTGGTATATCATTCAGCACAGACATTGGAATAAGACAGACCAGCATTCTAATCTGACTCCACCTCTTACTTGCTGTGTCACCTAGGGCAAGTCATTAACTTTCTCTGAACTTTAGTTTTATCATGAGTACAATGAGCATAATAATTCATCCTGCTGTGGTTTTCAAGATTAAATGACTTTGTTAATTATAATCTTTCAAGTACTAAACAAATTCTAGTTGTTATTGTTGCCATGAAATTTTGACATAGTAAATGTACTCTCATAGTCTCTTTCTTGTTCTCAGCAGGGCCCTAGCACAAGGCCTAACACATAGTAGGTGTTTAATATATATATATATATACCACATAGGTGCCTACTATGTATAGTAAGTACTTAATATATATTTGCAAAACAAAGAAATGTGGAGGAAGGGAAAAAGGAGACACGGGAGGGAAAGAACTAAATTCTACGATACATGTGTTCCAGTTCTCCAACAATAATGGAAATTCTGCTATCTATAAAATGGTAATTCCACAAGATTATAATGCTTAGAAGTAATTTTATTCTTAGCATAGTATGAATGCGTATGTCTGTCCTAATGTATGAGCTTATATTTATCAAAGAATAAGAATGATTTTTATAATATTCATCAAGCATACAATGAGTGGAATTAGGATTTCTTATGTTCCCTGAGACATATATTTTCAGACATGTGTTCTCATTCTATAAGCAGAATTCATATGTGAAAGATAAAAATTAAGGTGTCTTTTTCTCCTTTTTCCCCCACTTTTTTAACAACACTAGTTCTAGGGAAGATATGCAAGATAAATGATTTGAATCCCACCCTATTCTTTGTTTCGGTGCTGTGTGATAACCACTTTACTTATCAGTTTTAAAGCCCCACTGAGTCATAATAAGATAGTCAGATGATTGAAATTTCAGTTTGGAAAGGCTCACTTGGTAGGTAAACAGCAGACAATGGAGATATACATGGTGTGACTATAATCCCTTTATTTCTAGTTTAGAGACCAGAAACACTACTGTTAGGGACTCAAAGACATCTTGGAGTTGTGCATCCAAACAGCTTGGGGAGTCAGACAGATTCTGCTGCTGTCTGAGTGTCTTTAGAGAGGCTACTTCAAAATCTTAACGCCTCATTTTCCTCCTCTGATAAAAGTGCTAATAATCCTTACTTTTCAGGAGAGTTTTAAGGATGAGGTAATATGTGAGAGATTGTCTGGCGCATATTTAATACATATTACTTTTCTTTATTCCTTTTATAGTTGAAAAGACCCTTAGGTAAGACAAAGTAATGGCTGCAACTGGGTCTATAGCAAGTAACATCTTACTTGCAAGATAGGCAAGTGTGCAGTGTCTGGTTCCAGAGGAAGAAAGTTTGGAGAAATTCACGTAGTGAAGGAGCAGAACTTCTAAATTTAATTATGCCTCTGGAAGTTCTTATGAATATAAAGAGATTCAAAGTACGTTAGAAAGAATCCTCCTACTCATGCTTGATAAAATCAGTTTTAAAACTAGCTATAATTAGCTCAGTCATTCAGTAAAATTTGGGGATGTCAAGCTCAAGCCTAAATTTAGTGCTGGGACCAGTCTTCTGTATTTGAACATGAAGTGCTAAATTATGATTTATTAACAAGAATTGGGGATTAAAGTATGATTCTTGCCATATAAATTCATTCTTTTAAGATATGCTTAAATTGGGCAGCATCCTTTGAAATATAGTAATTTTTAACATATTATACGTAACTGTTAGAAAAAAAAAGAATTACCAATCTAAAATATTAAAGTTATTACTAAAAAATCATGCAGCTGAACATGCCTATGGCTGAAACCTCGCTCTTTAGCCCACAAGAGCCTGAGCAGACCTAAGTGGAAGCATATTGAAATTACAAGCAAAGCACCTTAATTCCTGAGTTTGCAATCAGAACCACAAATCTAAAATCAGTTAGAATACCATCTACAATTTGTGAAAAACAAACTGGCAATGAATGTGAAAAACTCAAGTTATTTATAGTATTTGATAAGAAAATTCAATGTCTAAGAAGCTATCCTAAAGAAATAATTAGATACATGAAGAATAATTAATCTACCAAAATTTTTACTACAACATTGTTCATTAAAGCAAATTTAGAAGTTACTTAGATGTTCAACAGAAGAATGGTTAAAGAACCTTTAATAGCTATATTATAGCCCTTTATATCATCATCACAAGATTATTTAGAAAGAATTCCCAATGACCTGGAAAAAACTCATTACATAATGTTAGGCCAAGTACCACAGGCAATGAAATTTTAATGAAATACAAATATTGTGTGTATGACTGTATACATGTATGTGTATACCTCTAGTATACATTATAAAAAGACTAGAAATAAAGGCTCCAAATATCATTGAGCTTAACAACTAAATTTTATTTATTGTTGTAAGTATATTTATATTTTCAATTTTATAATATCTATTTTGTAATCAGAACACAAAATTTTTTATAACAATATTTTTATGAAGATCTATAATAGTCTCATTTAAATGTATATGTGAGCTATAAACTTAGAATACATTCTGATGAATAAATATTCATGTAGTTGAAACTGAAATATTAATTGTTATCCTTTGCTCACACTGAGATGACTTATCTTATAGTTATCTACTACTAGTAGGTAAAGAGCACTTGGAAGCTGCCTCATAAATAATCATTCTCCCCTTGATGAATCCTCCCTGGTCTGGTGCAGTTTAACAATTCTTGTCATGTGCCCTATTTGCCAGCTGCACCTCTCCCTCATGCAACCTAGGCTACTGACATTCATGCTTCTATGTTACAGCATAAACAAGAAAGAATACTACAAGCCTGGGTCATGATTTTAACCCACACCTAAAACAAACAACAACAGTGACAACAAACCAAACTGACAAAATAAGATATGCATCATACTTTGTTTTCTTATTTTAAACATGTGAAATCTGAAATCATATTATTGTGACTGAGATCACTCTATTTAAATGAAAAACTTTAACAGGTTTCAAAAGGTTGTCACAGAATGGACAGATATGGGATAAGCCCAGTATGAATTTGGGAACATGGGTTCTACTTGTGGTACAGACTAGCTATATATTCTTAGAATGTCACTTCTCTTTGAGCTGGTTTCCCTATCTGTAAAAACAGGGTTGGGAGAACATGAATGCTAAATCAGCTCTCCTTCCAAACCATGTCCCCTCTGGATATTAAAAATTATTCGAGGCTCAGAAATTTGAGATCATAGAATGCAATATTTTTCAGTATCGTAAAAGTTTTATAAATTAAAGTTTTCATTCCTCTTAAAAACAGGCTGATTACTGTATAGTAAATCAAGGGTCAAAATCAGTTGTGAACAAAGTGTTTGACTCAGTGGTCCTTTATCTAGATGAATTATAAGCCTAAAATAACCTAACTGTAACAAATTATTCTAGAAGTGTATTTATCATCTATGTACACCTTTTTGAAACTGAACTTCTCTAGTGCTCTTGAAAGACATGATCATTGCTCAGTTGTGAAACTGACATGTTTGTATGGGGTATAAGAATGTGCATTTTGGGTACAGTCTAAGTTGAATTATTCTTCCTAGAAAATACCCCTTTCACCACAAATGACAAATTCATACACCCGCTTATTGCAAATTGTTTCAGTATTGCCCCTAGTCCATCATTTACTTTTAGTTTAAAAATAGAACATGTTTATTAGTCAAGGAAAAGATACTTGAAAGGGAAGACAAGATATATATTTCTCTTCTTAACCATAAATTAAGCTAGGCTATCTTATGGGTATTTCTCATCTCATTTAAGAGACAATTCAAAAATCTTTACAAAGCATAATATTTATTGTGAAATTATAACACACAAATCAAAGATCAAGAAAAAGTGGACTGTGACAATTCCAGGAATCTATAGAGGGGTCTTCATTGTACAGATGGACACAACTTTGAGAGAAAACTGTGACTCAGCCACTTATACAAAGTCATAGAGGTTGTCAAAATTTTACCTTGTAAGTAAATAACCCCCTGCCTAGATTTAATCCTTAGACTACTTATATACAAAGGCATTAAATCATTTTCCACTTTCTAGAATTACAGTGTATTTGTCTATTATTGCATGGAAGTATCAATCAAGACTAGCGAAGCTAATTTCTAAAATGCAAACAAAAGTAGCTGTAATTAAATTGATTAAAATACAAATTCCTTTGATCATTTTTATATAGAAAATGGAAATGATGTACTTCGAATACTTTTCCTACATTCAATGTTCAAGCATTCATTTATCCACTCATTTCACAAATATGTATTGAGTACCACCTATCATGCTGATTTCTGAGGGAATACAGTGATTACAAAAAAAAATAAAAATGACAGGCAATTTGCTTCCCTTGTGGAGGTTATATTTTAACTTATAATATATGTATCTATTTATCACTACATATAGATTTATGCTATGTCTGTAGTTACACACTTGCATATGTATGAAGCATAGAGATTTAAGAACCAGGAAAACCTAACAGTCATGAGACACTAGTTTTAGTCTTGACACCTACAACAAAGGCCCCTGAAATTTCTCTTACAATTTGACTTCATCATATTCCAATCAAGAGGTGGAGTCTAATTTCCCTCCCTTTCAAACTGGGTAGGTTGCTTGTAACTGTGGCAGAATAGATGCTCTGTGACTTCCAGGGCTAGGTCAGAAAAGGTCAGACATCTTTTGCCTGGTTCACTTTTTCTGGGGGAAGTCAACCTGAGTATAAGTGTGATTTTGCTGAGGCCACCATATTGGAGGGACTACATGTAGACAATTTGGTCAAAAGTCCCAGCTGACTCCAGACTTCTTCCAGGCATCCTTTCTCAGTTGTCACATGTGAGTAAAGTGGTCTTGGATCCCATGGACCATTTCTTCCACAAGCTGAGTACCAGTAATTGACCTCAGTCAATGACCATGAGGATCAAAAGAATCATCCAACTGAGACCTGCCCTAATTCTTTAACTACAGAATATGTAAAGTATAATAAAATAGTTGTGTTTTTAAGCCACTCAGTTTTAAGATAGTTTGCTTCACAATAATAGTAACTGGGATAGATGTACAATTTAATAGCTATGTAACTATTGAAAAGTTACTTACTTTCTCTGAACTTTATTATTTGAAAAATGAAGGTACCAATATACTTACTATGTCTTTCTCACTTAACATAAAATAATAAGAGATCATAGAGGATAATAGCTGTGGAGGTGCATTGTGCATAGTATGATGTGACATGATAGTAAAGCATTCTATCATCTATCTATCTATCTATCTATCTATCTATCTATCTATCTATCTATCTATCTATCTATCTATCATCTATCTACCTGTCTATCTATCTGTCATCTATCATCTATCTATATCTATCTACCTACCTACCTACCTTCCTATCATCTATTCATCTAATTTAAAAATCAGCCAGGAGTTTCTAACATTCAAATCACTCTAATCCTCTACATTATATGAAGATGGTCAGATGATTTTAAGGCATATACTGTATTGCCTGAACTACCACCTCAGTTCTAATTGTAACCTATGATTTACAAACTCTCCTTATTCCAAACAGATATATTAATTATCTCTATAGTTCAGATGCTTCTGGTTTCTCTGAGTCACATGGACTGAGCTCTGAAATCTCCTTTATTTGAATACTTTCTAACAAGGTACAATTTGAAGTACCATTTTAGTACAAATTTTCCTCAAACCAGCATTTCTCTTTCAATCTTTTAGCAAATTAAACACTGTTAATCTTATTTTTTCATCCTTCTCTCACCCAATACTTTATAAGTAAAGAAAGTCACATTCCAAATGAGGTCAGAGTGTAGTGCTTCCATGTTTAATTCTCAGAAGTAATTGGTGGCTATAATATAGCCTGTGCTTTATTGCATTTAGATTTCAATCTGTCAGTTTCAGAAACTATATTTTGGATATTTTCCTAACCCTTCTTTCCACAATGACTTTAAGGAACACATTAAACATGTTTTCAAAACGATTTTCCAAACTGAATCTCAGGAAGGTTCTTTTGCTTGAGTTCTTCTAGTATACAAATGTCAAAATTAATTTTTCCATTACAGGAAAAAAACTGAACACATACTATGCCATGTCTGCTAACCTGTCCTTTATCATGCCAATACTATGGATATATAGAAATTCACACTGTCCCATGTTTTTTTACATCTCTCGGATGGTCAGTGAGGTATTCTCAGTTGTGGCTACTGATTGACCTCCTGATCACACATCTCTGATAAGTAAGCAAATTCCAGGCTGTGAGACTGGATTTGCATACACTTCTCCAAGTCAACATTTGTGTGGAAGGCAAGTTCATATAGGTATACTCCTCATTAATAAAACATGATGTTTGAAAATCTGAATTTATAAAATGAGAAAAATTGAGGAAGTGGGATGAAATTCTCTTTTCAAAAGTTTTATCTATATGATTTCATTAAATACTTATCCACAAGGGCACATTTAAATGCAACATTAGTTACAAAATATATATACATATACAGAAATTTCAAAATTACATGTATTAGGCAGAGTAATTTGTATCTGTATAAATTATGACTAGATACAGTATTGTTTCAGTACAGAAAACTAAAGAAATGAGTATTACCTTATTCACTGTCTATTTTGTACAAGAAATATACTAAGAACATCCTATGTGTTTGTGTGAATATCAGAGAAATCCTATTGTCTCCATTTTAAAGATGGGAAAACTGAAGCTCAGATTAATTAAATTATCCAAGGTCACTCAACTGATAAAGGGTTCAAACTTGATTTAAATTATAATTCAACTTCAAACTATCTGTGCAACCTTTGTCTTCTGTTATTTTCCATTATTCACCCTTTATCCTCTAACCACAATGAATAGTTTGGGAAATACACATTTCTACCTTGTTACCTTGGCACACAAATTCTCTCCTTCTGGAATTCTATTACTCCCATTTGTACACATCCTATGAAGAATCCACCCAAATAATTTTTCTTAGAAGATTTCTTCAACATTCTCAATCATAAAACTGCCTTACTTTCCTGCTTTCTCATGGCATTTTTGTGAAGGCTTTTTCATAATGCTTGATCATAGTCTGCTTTATATACAATGTGTATGTTCATGTCTTAGCTTCTCAACAAACCCCGCTGCAATAATAATAATCAGATCTGTCGGTGCATTAAAGATACATCACAATTTCTCATTCATTTTCTTTTTAAAGACAGACTCTCCCAATGATTGGTAATTGTGAACTCATTTCTAGTACCTAACATGGGAGTGTAATTTTTAAATTAAATATTATAATGTATTTTTGTTTATCATAGAGTATATGAAGTCCATAATAGGTTATGATTGATACTTTTGAATTATGGCTTGTAAACTTGGGCAACCATTCTCAGCATCTGCATCTCGGCTTGGCTTTACTATTCTTTATTTCTTACATTGACTCCTCTGCCATAATTTTCATAAACTAGTTAAATGATATTTCTTTGTGGTGAAAATGACACCAAAAAAAAGTTAACTGATATTTTTCTTGGTGAAAGAAGAGAGCAAACAATACAGTCTAAAAAAGTGATATTTCTTAGAAGAAAAAAAAAACAATAAAATTGTGCCTAAATTAAAGAGAAGAAGAATAAATTTCATGATAGCTCCTATCTTTGGCATCAACAAGCCAAAAAAACAAACCATATGTTCTATATAGAAATAAGAAAAACATAATTTATCTATTTAATTTTAAGGAAAACACTGCTTATGAAGTACTAGATAAAACATCATGAGTCTGAAAGTTATTCTACTTTTAAAATATATATTATATTACATCTGATGGAGAGAAACATATATTAGAGTGGTATGTATCAACTAAAAGTTTCATCAAAGTCTTAAGACTTAGCTCTTATTTCCCAAAAGTTGTCAAATACAATCTTTTATTGTTATGCCACATTTATTTAAATATCATCAAACTGCATTCCAGCAGGGTTGAGTGACAAGATCTGGATTCCCCGAGACCTCAATATTTCAATGCAGAAAAAGCTCAGTTTGTTTTGATGTTTTGAGGCTTATTATTTTATTTACTTGTTAGTTATTGATCTGCAAGTTTTACTTGCCTCCTCTAAATCCCTATACATTAGAAATTAACATTTTGGTATGTTGTGATCATTTTTATTCACATTTTTCTGAGATATACAAATTATTGAACCCCATTTTTCAACTATGTAAGAAAACACAGTGAATGAAAGCAATTTTCTAGCTTAGCTGCCTCTTTATTTTTTACTCATCTAGAATTGCTTTGAAATGAATTTTCTTGAGCATATGTATTGACTTCAGCAATATTTTCAATGAAAGATCTAACCAAGAATCTTTTTTAAGTTTTTCATTCTTTAACTTCTAGGCAGTCACTGCCCAGTAACCTACATCTATTTTCCAGTTAAGTAACAAAAATGTCCTCCAGACTGTATAACTTTAAGAGAAAATGTCAATTTCTAGTTACATGTTGAATTTTGCCGCAGTACAAGTTATAGAATTATGTTTGGGCAAAGCCAATATAGGAAGTGATATTTTTATGTTTGCTATAGTGAGTTGTTTTATTAACTTTCCAGCACTGTTTGTTTTATTACAATATGAATTCTGTGATTTTGTTAAATTTGAAAAGTTAACTTCATAATCTGGAAGAAGTGTATTTAATTATACTAAAGAACATGAAGAAGAAACACAATTTCCTATTCCTAGGACTAGTCTGTGAATGTGTGTGTGTGTGTGTGTGTGTGTGTGTGTGTGCGTTCATGGCAAATAAATGAGGTTAATTCCTAAGTTCATAGTAAATTTAAAGTCTACTACATGCAAATAATCATTCTATATTTTTAGACAGAATGATGACTAAGACATGGTTCTGGTCCAAAAAGAGTTCACAGTCTGTTCATTGTCCCAGTTTAGATATGTCATCTGAGCTCAAGACACATATTCTGGACAACACCTAACATAATGCCTGACACATAATAGACACTGAATAAATATTCATTTTATGAATACTTCTTTTCAGGGGACTTAAATATTGAAGTTCTTTTGGACACTGACTTCCTCTCCCTCTGTGATCGCTTCTACTCCCACACTTCACATGCCAATGTATGCCGACAACCTTCTCACTTTATTTCTCTAGCCTGAAATTCTGTTCCAAATTTCGGATTTGTATATCCCCTTCTCTGCATCTGTAAATGAATACCTCAAGGGCTTTTTAAATATAACATACTCATTAGGGAACTGAGACTCTATAAACCAACCATTCTCTAGCCCCACTATAAACTTGGTGTTGATCCTAATCATATTAAATGGCATCATCATCCTCCCAGGTACAATGCTAGCACTGCAAGAAGATTCTAATGTGGTTAAATCCCACCTCCTGGTATTCATGCTTTTTTATAATTTCCTCTCCTTGAGCATGGGCAGAACCTGTGATTTGCCTTTAACTCTCATGATAAATGTCACATCATATAAGACTAAGTCTTGCTAACCAGCTCACTATAGTTCCATGTGTCAAGGAACTGTGGGTAGCTTTTAGCAACATGGTGGGTTTTTGGTACAGTGAGAGTAACTTAGAGAGGAGAAAGTATTTGATAGAAGAGATTCTGAGAAAAGAGCCTTGAAAGGTGGTTTGGGGCTAGATTGTGAAAGACATTATCCTGCCATGCAAAAGATAATCTGTTACCATGAAACAAATTATTTTACTCATTCAATAAATATTTATTGAATATATGCCTATTAAATGCAAATGTTTTTCTAGTCACTGGAGATATAGTTGAGAGCAAAACAAATGAAAATCTCTGGCTTCAGAAGCTTAGATTTGTAGGCAGAGAGTCATTGAATGGTTAAAGCAGGATATATGTGAGGTCACATTTGTATTTCAGAAGAATAACTACAAAAAGGAGAAAGATTAAAAGAGGAGAGAACGGATGCAGGGAAAACTGAAATATAATACTGGGAAATTGTGAACTAATAAAATGTAGAATATACCACATAGGAAGGTGATGGGTGAATGTAGTAGGGCTAAAATATAGCTGCTTACTAAAAACAACCACAACATTAGGCACATGGTAGGGCATTGAGTGATTATTGACTTGAATGCAGCTCTTGACTTTATATTGACTTTTCCCTATTCACAGCCATCTGGAGATAAGTTACTTGAATCTGGGTTTATTAATGCACATTATGTGATTTGTCTTTTCAAACAGGTAAAGTTTGGTCCTCTGATTTGACAAGTCTGTCTCTGAGATAATAGTTTTTATCTGAGGACCTGTTGGCCATGTATTAGCATTATTGGAAGAGTAGCCCTTCTGTCAATTGGAAATACAATATATTCCTGAAAGCAGCTGCTAGTCTTCATTGAATGAAATGACTTTATCACAGTTTTACAATTTTTCTACTTGACTCTGGTTTTCATTCTCTATCTGCTAGTGATGACCTTATCCATATTTGGAAGAGCTGTTTTGAAATTTTTTTTTCAGGATCATATTTAAGACAGACTAACATTTTCAAAGCAAGGTACAAATACTTCAATGTTCTTTTCAGAGTGTGCTGTAGGAAAAAAATATGTGAGCCTAATTATACAGGTAAAGGTAGTTTGCCATTTTTCTTTTACTCATATATATCATTAGTGTCTCCAAATTTAGGTCAGGAATAGGGAACAAAATAGGAATGAAAAGGCATTCGAATGGAGAAGTTTAATGTATTTATAAGTAATTAACACCACATAAGAAGTTATGTTAACAGACAATATAGTCAGCTTATTAAACTTCATGCAGTCACCTTAAAATTTGGAGCCCGCAGTAAAATTTAATTTGGGTTGCTTCTCAGCATTGGCTTTGACAGGTTCCTTTTTTATGCTTCCTTAATCTAAAGGGGTTTTGTGAATTGAATTTAAATGCTGCTACTAGGCTGATAATACACAGTACATTTTAAAACACAAGTTCTCTATTGTCTGCAACACTGAAGTTTTACTTGCAAGGAAGATAGAGTATTTCTATTAGCACTAGACTTATTTCCAGTTCTGAGGGCCAGTAAGCACCACAACTGATAAAATTCAGTTTGCCACGGTAAAGATCATGCAGGCAGCATTCCCTTTTGAGTCTTATTTTGCAAAATGAGTTGGATCTAGCTGTGCTGAATTGTCTGCACTCATTCGAGTTCTCCTTCTCTCTTGTTCTCCTTGTTAATATGAAGTAATCATTAAAAATATTCCTTTATATACAATTACTGTTATCTTCTTCTTAGATTATTATTTCCTAAACTAGTATCCTCCATAAGTAGGAGGTCCCAAGATCATATATTACAATATTCTTTAATGTAAAAAATAATTTTTAAATCATATTTGAAATCAAGTCATTTATTCCTTTGGACAAAAAAAAAATGTCTTCCTTGAGAACAAAGGGGAGTACAATACAAAACAAAGAAATTATATAGCATGTTTGATGGTAATAAATACAAAAGAAGGGTAAAAAAAAAAAACAGAATAACAGTAAGAGTAGACCTCATTGGCAAAAAGACTTTTGGAAAAGAGACTTGAAAAATGCAAGAGAGTGACTCATGCACTTATCTACAGGAAATGTATTCCAGTCAAAAGGAACAGCCAGTGCAAAGGCTGTGAAGCAGGAGTCTGCCTAGTGAATTAGAATAATTGAAGTGCAATGAAACCAATCAGCCTAAGAGTGTACAAGGAGGAAGGTAGTAGCAGAAGTCAGGGAAGTAAGTGCAGATATAAAACTAAGAAAGAGGCAGGAAATACTGACATCAAGGCTGGGACCTACTTGCTATATATATCTACTTAACCATGAGCAATCTGTGCAGGCAATGGGATTAGATAATTTGACTGTCATTACTGATCCAAGTAACCTGTTATTTAATGGTTTATTCTATACATAGAGCTTAAGATTTCAAGTTAGTACTGGTGTAATAAATTGAAAATGTAGACATGATATAATTCTTTTTGCAGTGTTAAGCTAAGGATGACACTATATTAGAGAGGTGGTGGAAAAGAAGCGTCTAAAAAAAATTCTGCCATAATAAAATGAAAGTTCATTCAATAGGACATCAATATGACTTGTTGAACAACAAAAAAATAAAACTGTCAAATAGTCACGTGTCTTCATATAGATGAAACATATGCTCTGTCTTTAAATTCATATATTTAAAATGAATTATATTAAGCAATGTATATCTATATAGACATATTTATAGATAATCAAGCTTTGTAAACATCAGTCTCGAGAAATTAGAGTAACATTCATTTTCCCTAATACTTCTGAGTCTAATAACTAATTCTCATATACTAAAAAGGATTTGGGCTTATGCTACAGAATCCTGAAAATGGACCCAAATACTGTTTACACTTATTTTACTCATTTATGCTCCAGTTTATGCCACATATCAGATTAAATAGTAATAAAACTTTATTTAATCATTTTATAAAAGTAACATATTTAATCTAATCAAATTTCTTTTTCTTTTGTATTATACAATACTGAAGTTTTACTCTACTCTGAATTGCCTAAACCCTTTAAAGAAAACTGTAATGCAAGCTTTCACAATGAGGTATTTAAATCATGTGTTTTAAAAATACAGGACAAAGGAATTATATATTAAGTACTCATTTCTCAATGATTTATTAAAGACTAGGTTGAACCATGGGGGCAAAATAGTATCTTCTGATTGCCTCTGTTACATTTTTGCCTTGAAGTTAGATACCTTGGGGGCTACTGGATTTACAGTGGGGTGGGATGAAAAGGGCTGCTCAGTGATTCCAAGTACATATGTTTTATATATTGAGATTCCATTAATATTTCATTTGAAGGAAGTTTTACACTGTAAAAATTATTCAACGATTGTTGTATAGGAACAGTGTTCGTTAAACTATTTTTGCTTTCATGGACCATAAAAAAATCTTTTAATATACTTTATCCCTCAGAAATATAAATTAAAAGCTAAAAATGTTCACTACATGTTTAAATGGTCACAAAGAGTATACTTTAGAGCATATTACAAATATTGAATTTTAAAATAAAAATATTTCATCATCCTTTCATATTCATCCAATAGTATCTATATACCAAAACAATTGGATACACACCATTATTCATTAAAAAGTATATGAACAATCCGTATGATAACTGTCAGAAATTTAACATTGTTCCTTTTTGTCCTGTAATTCATATAGCCATTTCTGCAATATTTTATACTAGTGTAATATATTTTATGCTTAAGCCTTTTATGAAACATCGGATCATGGAACATCAGATTGTATTTCTTTGGCATAAAAATATGTATATACATAAAAATGTTTATTTAAACATTTTCTGTGACCATAAATTTCTATGGGTTAAAAAAAATTATTCAAGATTGAATTATCATTACACTTATTTAGTAGTATACAATTGATCAAAATAAAAAAAACACATTTGAAAACAAATTAAAAACATAAAATTAATATTTATTAGAAATGTATTTCTTGGTGGGAGGGTGTTCAGAATGGTGGCGTAGGAAGATCCTGAACTCAATACCTCCTCCGACACACCAAATGTATAACTACATATGGAATAATTCCCTCTGAAAACTAGCTCTACATCTCCTCCAGAACATAGAAAAAAAGGGCCACATCAAGATGAGTAGTAGAGACAAAGATACAGTCTCATCAAAATCCTTGCCCTGGCATGGCAACTCATATCAGGAGGGATCTCAGAAATACAGAGCCTATCTTTGAGGAGCGAGAGGTTTGTGTTCCACATCATGCAACTTGAAATCGAGAGAGAGACATTTCAAAATGTCTGGCTTTGAAAACCAATGAGACTTACATCCAGGAGGCCCAAGGGGCTATAGTGAACTGAGATTCTGCTCTTAAAAGGTTCACATGTAGAGCCATTTGCCCCAGGACCCAGCACAAAAGCAGCAGTTTGAAAAATGCCTAGGCTATATGTGAAGGAAATTTGTTTGCTAATCTTAAAAGCATCTTCCAGAGGGGCAAGGAACTGTTGGCTCCTTCAGGGGACAGAGGCACTGACAAGTGCCATTTTTGTATTCTCATTCTATCTTGCTAGAGCTGGCACTAGCTGGCAACATTTTTATGCTCTCCCTCTACCTTGCTAGTGCCAGCAGGCACACCCTGGCCCCACATACTCGCATGACCTTGCATGCCAGTTAATGTTCCCTGGCTCCACTTGCTCCCATGACCCTGCTAAATCAGCTTGTGTTTTCAGATCCTGTGTGACTGAAAAAATCAGAGACAGTTCTTGGCATGTTACTTCCCCCAGGACACCGTACAAATAGCAGACTGAAGTACACCCCTGGTCTTCCTGTGAAAAAAGCCTATTTACTTGTCCTTGAACTTCAGTCTGAGGGGCAGGCTTTAGATTTGTCACATATCTAGAGGCTACAGAGGTGCTCTCAGGGAACATAGCTGGGGATGCCACCTTTGTGCTCTCTCTCGACCTCCCAACAGCTCACCAGTACCTCCTAGGAAGGAGGTTATATATCTATATGGAGCCCCAATATTTGCAGCTATTGCCAAGGGGAGATATTCTGATTGCTTGAGCTGAGGCCAGCAGGGTTTACAATTGTGGACCCACAGGACTGTATATATTTGCATCCTTTAAATCTGCTGCCTGAGGATCTGGCTTCCAGTCATCCTGAAACTAGGTGCTGACTGAGATCCCTCCCTTTTAACACTGGCAGGTCATGGTATACCCACAATAATGGGAACCTATCAAGAATAAATCAGAGTGCTTAGACAATCGCAAAAGATTGAGAAAGAACTAAGAGCTAGAGCAAGGCTAAACAATAAGCTTCATTTCCTACATGAGGCCATCCCTTGAAAATAGAGAAAGGTAGCTCTTTCACGTAATACATAGAATCAAACACAGAGAATCTAACAAAATAAGGAAAAAAATGAATACTTTCCAAATGAAAGAAAAACAAAAACTCAAAACAAAACAAAACAAAAAAAACCCTCCATGAAATAGAGATGAGTAATTTACCTGATAAAGAGTTCAAAATAATGGTCATGAATATGCTCACTGAACTTGGGAGAAGAATGGATGAACACAGTGAGAAGTTAAAGAAATAGAAAATATAAGAAAGTATAAAACAGAAGTTACAGAGCTGAAGAATACAATAATTGAAATGAAAATACATTAGAGGTGTTCAATAGCAGACTAGATGAAGCAGAAGAATCTGTGATTTGGAAAACAAGGCATTGGAACTTACCCAAATAGAGAAGCAAAAAGAAAAATAAATAAATAAATAAAATGTGATGATAGCATAAGAGACCTGTAGGAAATTGTCATCAAGCAGAATAACATTTGCATTATAGGGGTTCCAGAAGAAGAAAAGAGAGAGAAAGGGGCAGAAAACTTATTTGAGGAAATAATGGCTGAAACGTTTCCTAACCTGTGGAAGGTAACAGACATCCAGATCCAGGAAATCCAAAGAGTTCCAAACAAGATAAACCTAAAGAGATCCAGACCAAGACATATTATAATTATAATTGTATTATAATTAGAATGTCAAATTTAAAAAATAAAGAGACAATCTTAAAACCAGCAAGAGGAAAACAACTTGTTACATACAAGGGAACCACCTACATAAGACTACCAGCAGCTTTTTCAGCAAAGATTTTGCATGCCAGAAGGAGTTGTATCATATATTCAAAGTGATGAAAAGGAAAAAAGTCTTCCAACCAAGAATACTCTACTCAGCAATGTTATTCATAATTAAAAGAGAGAGTTTTTCAGACAAGCAAAAGTTAAAGGAATTCATCATCACAAAACTGGCCTTAGAAGAAATAGTAAAGAGACTTCTTTAATAAAGCTGAAAAGAAAGGGTACTATTTAGTAACAAGAAAAATATATGAAAATAAAAATCTCACTGGTGAAGGTAAATATATATTAAAAGTAGTGGATTAATCACTTATAAAGCTATTATGAAGGGTAAAAGACAAAAGTAGTAAAAAAATAACTATGCAATAATTAGTTAAGAGAAACAATAGAAAGGGCTCAAATAAATAAAATTAGAAATGTAATAGAAGTTAGAGCTGATGCCAAAGAAATATAGAAGACTACTATGATTAATTATATGCCAACGAATTGGACAACTTATAAGAAATGGATAAATTCCTAGAAACATCCAATCTTTCAAAACCCCATAATGAAGACATTGAAAATTTGAATAGACCAATTACTAGTAAGAAGATTGAATAAGTAATCAAAAACCTCCCAACAAACAGAAATCCAGGACCAGACAGATTCACTGGTGAAATCTACCAAACAGCAAAGAAGATATTTTTTACCTTTAAAAAAAATTTATTATTAGTTTCATGTATACAGTATATAGGTTAGACATTTATATAGTTTATAAAACAATCAAGATTTAATACCACCCTTGTCAAACTCTTCCAAAAAGTTGCAGAGGAGCAAATGATTCAAAACTCATTTTACAAGTCCATCATTATAGGCCAATATTTTTGATGAACATAGATGCCCAAATTCTCAAAACAAAATACTAGCAAACCTAATTAAACAGTACATTAAAAGAATTATACACCATAATCCAGTGGATTTATATCAGGGATGCAAGAGTGATTCAACATGCATGAAACAATTGATGTGATTGATCACATCAACAAAATCAAGGATACAAAATAAATGATTATCTCAATAGAGTCAGAGAGAGCATTTGACAAAATTCAACATCTATTTATGATAACTCTCAACAAAGAAGATACAGAGGGAATGTACCTTAACATTATAAAGACCATATATGACAAATCCACAGCTAACATCATTCTCAATGGTGAAAAGCTTAAAGCTTTCCCTCTATGATCAGGAACAAAACAAGGGTGCCTACTTTTGCCACTTTTATTTAATACAGCATGAGAAGTCTTAGCCAGAGCAATTAGGCAAGAAAAAGAAATAAAATACATCCAAATTAGAAAGGTAGAAGTAAAATTGTCACTATTTGTGAATGACATAATTTTATATAAAGAAAGCCCTGAAGACTGAACCAAAAATGGTTAGAACTAATAAATGAATTCAATAAAGTTTCAAGGTACGAAATCAATATACAAAAATCTGCTGCATGTCTATATACTAACAATAAGCTGTCAGGAAGCAAAATTAAGAAAACAATCCCATTTACAATTGCATCAAAAAGAATAAAATAGTAATGTAATAAATTTAAGCAATGAGATGGGAGACCTGTACACTGAAAACTATAAGACATTGATAAAAGAAATTGAAAAGACACAAACAAAGAGCAAGATATTCCATGCTCATGGATTGGCAGAATTAAAATTGTTAAAATGTTCATTATACCCAAAGCAATATACAGACTCAGTACAATCTCTATCAAAATTTCAATGGCATTTTTCACGGAAAAATAACAATCTGAAAATTTGTAGGAACCACAAAAGTCCCTAATAGCCAAAGAAATCTTGAGAAAGAACAAAGCTGGAAGCATCATTCTCCCTGATTTCAAACTATGTTACAAAGCTACAGTAATCAAAACAGTATGGTATTGGCATAAAAATAGACACATGGCTCAATTAAACAGAATAGAGAGTCTGGAAACAAACCTATACCTATATGATCAATTGATTTATGACAAAGGAGGCAAAAATATACGATGGGGGAAAAGATAGTCTCTTCAACAAATGGTGTTGGGAAAACTGGAAAGCCACATGTAAGAGAATGAAGTTACACCACTATCTTAGACCATATAAAAAATTAAGTCAAAATGGATTAAAGACTTGAATATAAGACCTGAAACCACAAAACTCAAAGAAGCAAACATAGGCAGTAAGCTCTTTGACATCAATCTTGGCATTTTGTGGGGGGACCTGATATCAAAATCAAAGGCAACGAAAACAAAAATAAACAAGTATAATTTTATATAAAGAAAGCCCTGAAGACTGAACCAAATACCATAAGATTTCACTTATAATGTGGAATTTAAAAGACAAAACAAATGAATAAACCAAACTCATAAATACAGATAACAGATTGGTGGTTGCCAGAAGGATGGGGGGTTGGAGGTTGGCAAGATGGGTGAAGGGAGTCAAGGGTTACAAACTTCAAGTTAGAAAATAAATAAGGCATGGAGATGTAATGTATTCACATACAAATAAGTACTTGAGATGTAATGTACAACATAATGAATATAGTTAACACTGCTGTATAATATATAGGATAATCATTATAAGAGAAGATCCTAAGATTTATCACAAAGAAATTTTTTTTTATTATTTCACAATACATGTAAATAAAACCATCATGCTGTACATCTTAAAATTATATAGTGATGTATATCAATTATTTCTCAATAAAACTGAAAAAAATATTCAGGAAGCATCAAGACAGAGAAAACTTAATGCAACATAAAATACAAATGATATTCTACCCCACACATTGTTCTGATTTCCAGATCAAATGATGTATTTTTAATCTTTAAAATACTAGGTAAAAGTTGGTAAGAGGTTACATACAATTGATCTATTTTCAAATGTTATTAAATTAACTTTATTAATTTTACACCACTGTCAATAAGTATAGCACTTTTAGCTAACTCAGGAAATTATAGTTAATATTAACTCAGAAAATTATAGTTAATTATAGTATTTTTTTACATTTTCATAGTGAAATCATAAATATCTTCATATGACACATTGTTCAATTGTTAAATTTAAAAAGTAAATTATTGTGTCTTTCACCATATTGGTAATACATCCTTTTTGTTCTTCCACTTGTTCATTAACAATTTTATTTTAAAACATTTGTTATTTTGACTCTTTTAGTTTTAGTCAAATTATTTTTCAATGATTAAGATGCTTCTGTTACCCAAAGTTGTATTTTGTTCTAAGCTTACAGATTATGTCTTAACTGTTAAAACAGTAATTTACTTAATTAAAACAAAGTCATAAAACAAAAAAATTAAAAAAAAATTCACTTCTTAAGTGCATTGGATAAGAAAATTTTTTTCAATGAGGTCATATGCCCCTAGATTAAAAGATAAATATTACTTTGTGCTATAATTGAGTTCATCCATAGAGAACATTTTGATGTGTGTGTGTGTGAGGCCTTGAAATTTATTTTTGTAAATTATAAGATGGGAAAGTAGTTTTATTTTAGTAATGTCTCACACTCTATGTGAACCCTACCATGTCTAAGATTTATCAGCTATTGACGGGTTTAGGCCTTCCTTCATTATAGTTGAAAGGTAAGAATTGGAAACCACATGAATTTCAAAGAATGTGTCACCCAGTGGTAGTTTGATTCACATGCTGAACAGTTACAACAGTTTTTGAAATTGAGCCTATGTCTGGTGACTTTAAGGTTTTTCTCCTCCAGAGAAATAGTCTATGCTGTGATGTTAGGCACAACTTGAGAGTACTGTATTTCTTGTAAAATGGAAGGAAGAGGATTGAGAAAAGAGCCATGAGAAAGGAGAACATATTTGGACCCTCACTCAAGGTACTTTTAGGTAGATCAATTTTAGAAGGGTCATACATAGAAGTGAGGGAACTGAAAATCCATTCTCGTAGAACTAGCTACATCCAAGTACCCCTTGAAAAGTCTTCATGGACTACTACATACAGATGTGCACACCCTAGTTGTAAAACTATTGTCCTGGAGGATCTCTTGTGTGTCTTCACATTTTCTAATTCCATGATCACTTGTAGGTTATCATATCACAGATTATAAGCCTAAAATCCCTTTGTAATGGAGAAGCAAGAAGGAAACACATATAATATGCAAATGTAAAATATGCACCACTCTCTAATATTTTTCTTTTGTATTTACATCAGATTAAACATCTGTAAATAATGGTAGCCCCCAAATCAGTTATTGTTCTTCTCATGTGTATCTGATTGAAAACTGAACTTGAAAATTGAGTTTTATAGTTTATTGCAAGTAGATCCAGAGCAAATGAGGCCTGTTTCATGCCTCTTGCCTACTGATAAATTGAATTGATTTGAGCAGAAACACATTAAAATGTAACATGAGAAGAATATAGGAAGAGAAAAGTATGTGATAATTACCATAGACATTATATCGACCCTGCTCTTAGTTTTTTATGTCACTAGCAACACTGAGAAACAAGCTCATTAGAGTAAATATAAAAACTTATTTTTATGTGTTACAATTATATTGTTCTAGTTTAGAAGATAAGTGTGACACAACTACACAAATTCTGTGCAGAGCTCTTTAGGTAATTAACTCCAGCAATGACACACTATTTTCAGATAACAAAGAACATACAATTTTCACCTGAAGGCTCCAGACATTTGGCTTCCTCAAATAAAGACTATAGTGGCGGGGGCTAGTTAATTGATGAATGCTGCATGGCACACTTAGTTGTCTTTCCTGAATCTCTTGAGCAGTATGAAGACACTGTCACTGTCCATATAAATATATAATAACATCATCATGAAATGTGGTGGTTGGCTTCCACTGTCAGACTTGGATGCTTATGGCATAATTCATGCAGACAAAATGACTGCCTAATGTTATTGGGTCCGAGTAAGTGTTTCTGAGAAGGTTTAATAAATACTTGTGGAAGAACATATACTAGTAGAACATATAGACATAAATGAGTGGAATCATTTATAATAGAGTGCACTCAAAGATTTATGTAACTCATATTTTTGTGTGTATATTTATGTATGTATGTAATATATACACATTATATGTGTGAGCATATAGTATATATGGGCAGATTACATATAAATGTAATACACTACAATAAATAAAATAGCTGTGGATAATGAGAACATGTGTGTGGGCACAATTTGAAGCTGTAAAGAGCCATGGAAGAATGGGCTGTGCTTTTATTGGGGACACACATCAATTCTTGGTTTCTTGAGAGAGACACAGAAATGCAACTATCTCCAGGAATTATAGTTAATGGCAATAGAGCTTTCCATCGAAATTTGTTGTGTGGTTCCTGGAATGAGAACTGAGTTAGAATCCCAGCTTCATTACTTACTAGCTGTGAGACCCTGGGCAAGATACTTAACTTCTATGTGCCTCAGTTATCTCATTTGTATCATGGGCATAATAAGAGTTCCTAAAGCATTGGGCTGCCATGCACATTACATGCTACTGCGCATATACAATATTTCTTACTACAGATTTATGAATGTAACAATACAGGTCAATGTTTATTCAATTAATCTTTACTAACAGGATCTTAAAGAATAAAAGGATTGTCCCAATTGTTCAGGTAACTGAGCTCTGTGGTAATAAAGATAACAACAGTTTTGTAGTATGATAAATCTGAACTCATGTTGTGAATCTGATACCTCAAAGCTATGTGACTCAGAGGAAGTTCTCTAAGCTGTAAATTCTCAGATTCCCCTCTGTAAAATAGTATATAATAGCTAGTTCATATTTAGCAGTGACAACATGCCAGACACTGTTCTGAAAGCTTTTTACTCATTTAATCCTCATAGAAACCCAATGGAATAAATATGATATTGTTACTCCTCTTAGCTACTCATTGAAGTTGTAGTCATTACCCTCATTTCACAACTGAGAAAATAAATTCAGAGATTTCATAAATGGTACCAGATTTGCAGTTTTTTGATGCTTTGTATCCTGTGGGAAGCATCAAAAAGTCCTTGGCCCTTATGAAGTGGTAAAAAAACATAAGGTGAAATGAGTCACAAAGATGGCTATCAGAAATCGAGCCTGTAAAATTGACAATGGTTTGGTGAGTATGGCTTGAATACCATAATAATGCTTCTGAGAATGTAGAATTCCTGAAAATGAGGATGGGGTAAAATGTGTGGGAGTGTAGACTTGAGCATTTTTGAGTGATTTTTTTTTAAGTTTTGTTTTTATTTTTTAATTATAGTTGATGTACGATATTAGTTTCAGGTGTATAACATAGTAATTAGACATTCATATAAAGTATGAAATGATCACACCAATAAGTCTAGTACCCATGTGACACCATACATAGTTATTACAATATTGTTGACTATATTCCCTATGCTGTACTTTATAGTCCCATGACTATTTTGTAACTACCAAGTTGTACTTCTTAATCCCTTCACCTTTTCACTCAGACCTCTAAGTCCCTCCCATCTGGCAACCATCAAAATGTTCTCTGTATCTATATGAGATACAGAGAACTAATTATGTTCTTTAGATTCCAAATATAAGTGAAATCATATGGCATATGCCTTTCTCTGTCTGTCTTACTCCACTTAGCTCAATACTCTCTACATCCATCCATGTTGTTGTAGATGGTGAGATTCCATTCTTTCTTTTAATGGCTGAGTAGCATTCCATTGTATATATGTAGCACCTCTTCTTTGTCCATTCATCCATTGATGGACACCCAGGTTGTCTCCACATCTTGACTATTGTAAATAATGTTACAATAAACATATGGATTCACATGTCCCTTCAAAGTAGTGTTTTGGGTTTCTTTGTATAAATACTCAGAAGTGTGATTATTGGGTCATTTTCTGTCTCTTTATAGCCTTTGTTTTAAAGTCTATTTTGTCTTCTATAAGTATTGCAGCTTTTTTGTTGTTTGTTTTCATTTGCATGAAATATATTTTTCTATACTTTTTAGTCTGCGTGTGTCTTTCAATCTGAAGTGAGTCTCTTGTAGGCAGCAAATATAAAGGTTTTGTTTTATTATTCATTCAATCACCCTATCTTTTGACTGCAGTATCTAATCCATTTACATTTAAAGTAAGTGTTGATAAATATGTAATTATTGTCATATTATTACTTTAAAATTTTATATTTTTATCTTTTCTTCTTCTTAAAGAAGTCCCTCCAACATTTCCTGTAATACTGGCTTGATGGTGATGAACTTCTTTAGCTTTTTCTTGTCTGGGAAGCTCTCTGTTCTTCAATTATAAATAATAGCTTTGCAGGGTAAAGTAATCTTGGTTTTAGATCCTTGCTTTTCATCACTTTAAATATTTCCTGCTAATCCCTTCTAGCTTGCAAATTTTCTGTTGAGAAATCAGCTGACAGTCTTATGGGTGCTCCCTTGCAGGAAACTAACTGCTTTCTCCTCCTGCTTTTAAGATTCTCTCCTTCTCTTTAAGCTTTGGCATTTTAATTATGATGTGTCTTGGTGTGGGCCTATTTGGGTTTATCTTGTTTGGGACTCTGTGCTTCCTGGGCTTGTATGTCTATATTCTCCACCAGGATAGGGACGTTTCGGTAATTATTTCTTCAAGTAGGTTTTAAAATCTCTGCTTTCTCTCTTTTTTTTTCTGGTATCCCTATGATGGAAATGTTGGTACACTTGATGTTGTCCCAGAGGCCCGTTTAATTATCCTCAAAAGCACTTATTCGATCCTCTGTTGATTCCTTGCAAGATATTCTTCATTTCAATTATTATATTCTTCATTTCTGACTGGTTCTTTTTAATCTTTTCTATCTCCACTTTAATGTTTTTTATCTGTTGAGGTTCTTGCTGAGTTCATCTACTCGTCCCCTAAGTTCACTAAACACCCTTATAACCAGTGTTTTGAACTCTGCACCTGGTAGATTGCTTGTCTCCATTTTGTTTAGTTCTTTTCCTGTAGTTTGGTTCTGTTCTTTTATTTGGGACATGTTTCTTTGTCTCCTCATTTTAGCTGCCTCCTTCTGTTTGTTTCTATGTATTAGATATAGCTGCTATGTCTCCTGGTATTGGTTGAGTGGCTTTATGTAGTAGATGTCCTTTGAGGCCCTATGGCATGGTCTCTCTGGTCATCTAGGCTGGATGCTCCAGGTATGTCCCTTGTATGGGTTATCTCTGACCTCCTGTTGTAGTTGAGCCTTGTTTTCTGTTTGCATGTCAATGGGAGGGATTGACACTAGAGTTGATTGATTTTGAGGACCGGTTATTGACTACAATGGAGGAGCTGTTGTGCAGGGGCTGACCCTACAGGGCAGGATTTGCTTTAGCAGGTCTCTGGTGCCTGTTCAGTCTGCCCTTTGGGTGTATCATCCTCAAATGTGGCCCCAGGTGTTCTCCAGCTCAGACCAAAGCTGGCCACCAAGAATGTAGATGAGGGCCTTCTTAGAGGGGCCCTGCCACAGGTCAAGTTCAGCCGCAGCCTGTGCCCTCCCTAGGGCCACCTGGCATGAGCCCCCAAACAATCCACAGATGGCTGCCACCCATGCTGGGTTTGAATGTACCTCAAGAGGATAAGCCACAAATCGAGGCCGGCTGCTGCTAGTGCCTGGCTTAGGGCTGCTCAGGAAAAGGTATAGAGTATGCAGAGGCCAGTTGATGCTTCTCTGGGTTTTGTGAAACTTTGAGAGATTTTAGGAAGGTCCTCAGCATGAGCCAGACAGGCTATTTGTATGGAAAATCCATTGGAAGCATTTGGGTGTGCTTGCAATTTGGAAGAGGTAGAGTCTCAGGAATCACCAGGGAAGGGTGACCAGTGTTAGCCAGGTTGATGGAAACTCAGATATGGCAGCCGCCTGTGTCTGCACACTGGATGGCAGGAAGGTTCAACAAAGGAACAGTGGCCTCCACCAGAACTTCTGTCTGGGAGAAATCTGCCCCTTCAGCCCTAGCCCTGAAGCCAGACAACACAGGGTCCACCCCCTGTATGTCCCTGGTGCCTTTCAAGTTGCTGCTCCAGTGCTGGAGTTCAGAACCAGTTTATCAAAGTCCATAACTGGCCCTTTAAGAAGAACACCTGAGACTACTACAGCCCTCCATCTCACTCAGACACAATCTCCGCTGATTTTAACATCCAAATTTTGTGGAGCCTCCTTTCCCTAGTACTGGAACCCTTGGCTAGGGAGACCAGTATGTGGGGCTGAAATTCCTCCCTCCTCCGGGGGGACCTACGCAGCCAAGATATTTCTCCCAGTTTTTAACCACCACATGCGGGTGTGGGATAGACCTCTTTCCACACCCCTGCCCCTCTTACCAGTCTCGAGGTGTCCTCTTCTGTGTGTCCCCTGTTGTAGGACTTCTGTTCAGCTAGATTTCAGGCGACGTTCAGTAATGGTTGTTCTATAATTTAGTTGTAATTTTGAAGTGGTCATGAGAGGAGGCCAACATGACATTTACCTACTCTCCCATCTTGACCAGAACAACACTGGAGCATTTTTAACAGGACTAACTGGTTCCACATGTAGCCTTTTGCAGGAGGATGAACTGAACCATTTCAATCCATGGAAAGCATATTGCAAAGTACCCTAAAAATCTGAGTGTAAAATTTCAGGTCTTAGGCACTTTCTCTCTTTTTCTCAAAAGATACCTATTTACCTATTAGACTCAGAAGGAAAAAAAGAAATTTAAAAGTTGCCAGTATTTCTAAGTTTGATCAACTTTTTCTTGTTAGGAAAATGCAAGGAAAGTGATTTATACATCTCCAAACAAAATATATGGCCAATGCACATGGTATGGTAGAAGCTTGAACTGAAGTTTTTACTATTTGTCACCAAAGCACCAGGAGAAAATAATTTATTTCTCTGGGTTGGATGTTGGAAATAGGTATATCTGCTTTTAATACAGGCATGCCTTTTCCTTATGATTCATATAAAACTTTGTTAATGCATGTTTTATAAGTTACGATTTATTTTTAAGAAATTGTCTGAGTGGTCCAAACATAATATTGCTGTGGTTATTACTGCTGATGATGTTGTTGCTGTTTCTATTGCACTCATTCCCTGTTTTTAGAGGAAGAAATTAAGCCTGCAAAAAGGTGAACTTACTTACTTACAAAGATATAATCTATTTACTGAGATGAAACCTATATACATAGAAAGATAATATGAGACAAGTTTCCTTATTCAATGTGACTAAAATCAGTGATTGAAGATCATGATGCCATTAATCCTATACTTGGCTTTAGATTAAACATAAATTGATTAGGTCAGTAGCAAGAAGGACCACTTCTAAATGGCATCACTGCATCTGTCACAACATGGTTTATGCAGAAATATTTGAAAGCTTTGTAATCAAATATATATATTTAAAAAATCAACACATACTGACCATTCAAATGACCAAATTAATTATGCAAAGGCCCAGTATTGTTGTTACTATTTACTGGTTTAATTGTAGGATACGATCTGGTAGGCCTTGTTCTTTGTAGAATCCAGTTCTGTTCTGCCTCCTTTAACTACTTCCTCCTTAATTAATGTAGTTACATTTTCTATTCATTCATTTATTCAAAAAAATATTTTTAATCAGTGCTTACTGTATACTAGGCTCTGTCCTAGGTTCTGGGGATTCAGTAGTGGAAAGACCAACATTTTTTTCCTCCCGAGCACAAAGTCTAATGGAGGAGATAGATCATTTGTAGGTCAATCTGAAAGGACTTGCTGATAGGTTGGATGTAGGAGCTAAGGAAGATTGAGGAGTCAAAGGTGACTTCCAGATTTCTGACTTAGACAACCGGGTGGATGTTGATGCCACTCACTGAGAGCAAGTGTCCTGGAGGGAGAGCAGGACTTTTGTTGCTATTGCTTTGGTATTTCTCTGGCTTGACAAGGGAAAAATAATAGATTACATTTTAGATGTGTTGATCTTTAGAGGCTTATGGACCATCCAAGAAATAATGTCTAGTCAGTAGCTCGATATACAGGTTGACATCAGTTTAATCTCTCTACATTCCATCTCTCCCTCCTCAATGACCGAAATCTATTATTTAACCCCTCTACTGTGTTTTAAGTTATTTCTCTATATTTGTTCTTTATCTTCAGTATTAAAGATATATTTTACACACTTAAAAAACAAAGGGACACACATCTCCTATCCTGGTGTCTCTCTTGGTATACTACCTGTATCGCCTCATTAAGTCATTCATTCAATTCATAGTTATCAAGCAGATATTAAACATGTTTCAGGTTACTAGAGATAAAGTGGTGAATAAGATCACCAAGAGTCCTGTTTTTAGAGTGCTTCATAGAGGCAGTGAACAAATAACAAGTATGACACATAAGAAAAAGTATTAGGTGTTAAAAGAAAAATATAATAAGACTAATCTAGACAGAGAAGTCATAAAAAGCCTGGAGGGAGTGATATTTAGGTGAGTAAGATCTGGCTAAGAAAAAAGCATGGAAGTTATTCATTTGGAACAGAATTGAAAGCTGTAGGAAGATTTGTCAAGACTCTAAACTAGAAAAGATCATAAGCCTTTAGGGGAACTGAAAAAGGTCTATAGTGGATAGAATAATTAAGTTTAACCATATGACACTGTCATTATTTTTAGATTACAGAAATGGCAATTCCATGTGGTTCATTCCAACAGAAAGCAATGGGAATTGAGATAAATTCATTTTTTTGGAAAGCACTTATTGAGTGCTTACTATATACTAAACACTCTTCTAAGTACTGAGGATTCAGCAGTGAAGAAGACTGATTATTATAAGGCTGATTCTAATAAATAGAGAAAGAAGTTCAAAGGGTGGTGATGGAGAGTTCTGGATGGATCATATAGAGTCTTGTACTTTTGTAATTAATCCTAAGGGCAATGAGAAGGCATTTTATCATGTGAAACAGTGAAGTTGCTGGATTAGTGGTATATTTTTAAAATATCACAATGGTTGAAGTGCAATGAAGATAAATGGTATGGAGAGTTCAAAAGCAGAAATAGATAAGACAGGAGACTGTTAATCATTAGGTGAGAGATCACAGTTTCCTGACTAGGGTGCAGTAAAAATGGAGAGAAGTAGATGATTAGATATTTGTCTTTGAGGTAGAATCAGCAAGGCTTCATAACTGTTGAGATGTGAGGAGGTGAGGTAAAGTAAGGTAAAAATCTTGAGTTACTTCTAGATTTTTGTATTGTGAGCCTGATGAATGGTAATATGATTTACTAAGATGAGGACACATAAGGAGAGTTTGGTTTGAGGGCATAACTATGATCAGTTGCAGACATTATAAGTGAGATATCTGGGAAACAATTAAGCAAAAAATGTCAATAGACCATCACATATTTAAAAAGTAGAACAATGGGACCCCTGAGAATAGGCAATAAACAGGTACGTGTTCTTTAGAGAATTTGTGAGCAATAATAAAATTGACTAAAATTGATCTGCTTTTAATCCTTCTACTGGGTATTTACCCTAAAGCCTTGAAAACTCATATCCGAAAAAATATTTGCACACTGATGTTCACAGCAGCAGTATTCATGGTGGCCAGGACATGGAAGCAACTGAAGTGTCATATGATAGATGATTGACTAAAGAAACTGTGGCACATATATACAATGGAATATTACTCAGCCATGAGAAGAGATGAAATACTGCCATTTGTGACAACATGGATAGACCTTGAGATAACCATGCTAAGCAAAATAAGCCAGGCAGAAAAAGTTGAAAATCACATGATAACATTTATATGCGGGATATAAACCTAAAAGCAACCAATGAACAGGACAAACAAATAGAGACTCGTGGACATGGACAATAGACTAGTGGTTACCAGAAGGTAGGGGAGAAGGGGGAGGGGGAAGGTAGATGGAGTAAAAGGGGTCAAATACATGGTGACAGAAAGAAATCTAACTATGGGAGGTGAACACACAATGTAAATATATATATGCCTTACTGTTAAAATATGTACAGTTGAAACTTACCGGATTTTGTTAACCAATGTCACCATAAAAAAAATTGATCTGCTTTTTATTACTGCCATGTGCCAGCAATGCTAAACAATTCCAGAGACAAATTTTTCTCTCTACATATAGTATAGTATCATGGTATATGATTAGGTGGTCACCTGCTTGAGCTTCCATTCCATAAAGGAACCAACATGTATAAGTATTGACTTGACTATGTGTGAATAATGCCAGCTAAATAACTAGCTAAAAATGGAAATGTTATTAAACAAGTAATACAATGTTACGTTAATAAAACATAGTGATATGATTGAAAGCAACCTTTAAAACAATGAAGCAATTTCGGGTAAAACTTAATTTTGTGTATGGGCCAATAAATTTGAATTCTGTGAGAGTTTTTAGAGGATTAATTTACTACTGAATATGCTAAGATTAATTATGAAAGCTAGTAATGACTGATATTCACCGGTGGTATAATTACAAATAATTCCTCACTCTTCCTTAAATTCAATATTAATACATTTCTTCTGCATAACATTTTGGTTAACTTGTTAATTGTAACATTGCCTAGACTTCTGTGTTCCTAGTGATCATTCAGAAATTCAGGCAGAGGCTGTGTTCTATATTTTTGTGTCTCTCAGTAATTCAGTGTTCTACATATAGCAGGGGCTCAGCAAGGTTACAAGAATATGGTGCAATGTTTTGAAATGCCATTCTAAAACAGATAATTAACTTTTTAAAAAAACAATGTATTTCTCAGTAGAGGTGGTAATGTGATATCGCTTTAAACTATCCCCATGAAATCCAATAGCAGTTTCTTCAAGTGTTAGAACACTGCTCTATTTTTATGTTTATGGTGTCTTTTTTTGGGGTAGAGCCTTACTACTTAAAAAAATCAATATTCTGAAAATAAAAGCCTGATGACTTTATTAATCTTTTGTTCACCTTTTCCTCTCTAATTAAACCATGTTCCAAATGATAATCTGCTCTATAGTAACTATAATTTCAAAGACAATTTTTCTTGTGATTCTTCTTTTGTGTTGTAAGTAGTAAGAAGCCACAACTAGCATACAAATATACAATTTACAAAGCAGAAATATTCAACTTTAGCATTCTAATGATTTTTGATATTTAAATTAATTTAAGATTCATCTTACTTAGCACATTTATTTCTCTGAGGGCTGTCACATCTTAATTTCTCTACATAAGTTGATTGACCTGGTATAGATACCACATTATTTGGGAAGAACTCTGGACACATTGACCACAAGTATTAATGGAACCTATGACAAGTTTTGCCATGACTACTAGAATATAAGTTCCATAATGACAAGGACCTTTTGTAGTTGATTTCTCTATTTTTGTTGTCTAGAATAAAGTAATGGAGTAGATGTTCAATAAATAGTTGTCTAATTAAACAATGAATTATTCTTATGAGTTTGATATATCTATAATAAAAGAAAGGAGATTCTTTATGGAGATATTGGTCTGTGAATCTAGCTTTTGTGTTTGTAACACACCTTCACATACCCTGTTTTATTATATCCATGAGTTATATCATCCCAAATAATTATATTATTTATTCATTTATTTGTATGTTCTCTCTCTCCTCCAGTATATTATAAATGCCATGAGGAAAGGTACTATGTCTGTCTTATACAGAAGTATGTCCTAGACACCTCAAATAGTGCTCGGCATATAGTAGGTCCAATATATATATGTTAAATGAAATAGTAAACTTTAAAATGCATTTAGTATATCTCTAAAATGCAAGGAAAAGAACAGAGAGGTAAGAAAAATTCAATTTATGAAACAGCGAGACCCTCTAGAAGGACGTTTGTATGTGAGGCCAGATTATAGAAGTTGCTTTCTATAATGAGCTGAAACCTGCTTATATATCTTGAGTATCTGCGAAGATCAAAGATTTCTAGATGATGCTAATAAATCTTGGTTTGGGCAGAAGTTAATTTAAAGCTATCATAAATCTTTAAAGCATAGAGATAACATCATGGAATTGATATGTTCTAGCACTAAGAGACAATTTAAATGGAATGAGGTACATAATTTTCCAATTATTATTATATTTATATAGTTTTTTTCCCATTATCATTAGTAATAATACTAGTTTTAGTAGTAGTAGCACTTAGTAGTAATAGTGGCTGGCATATGGCAGACACCAAAAATAATCATCAGATGAATGAATGCCCTGTCATGTTAAGATTTGTCGTCTCTCTCTTTTTAAGATGTCTTCAGAACAAAAACAAACTTTCCAGTCCACCCAAATTTCCAAGTTAGGTATATAATGATTGGGACACCAGCATAAACTCTGAGAGGAGCCATGAAGCTAATCTGTTCCAACTCTTTTCTAAGAAATAGATATCAATTGTTTGTACATAGACTTACCCTCACAGAAAGAACAAAAGCTCACAAATATTTCCATATGTTCGTTACTCAGTTTCCACTTCAATTAAGAAGAGATGTCAAAGAGATGTCAGGTATTCGCTTCAGGCAGGATCTCAAAAAGTGGCCATAAATTGAAGGAATGATCATTGTCTAGGAAATCAATGGAATTAATTTGCATAGAATTGTTCAAGTTATATTGGGCTGAAAGACATTTACCAAACTTTTATGACCCTGATAATAAAACAGAATGGCAATTTAGAAATTTACAATCGAAGTATATATTTGGCTTGATAACGGTCTAGTTATCTGCACAGAGGTTTCCCTGCTGATGCACAAGAAATCAATTTGTAGATATAATCATCATGTGGCTTTTGAGTAGAGGAACATTTTGCTATAACAATGTTTGTTTTGTTCTTATCTTCCACATAATTACTCACCAGGTCCTGTCAATTTTTTCCCCCAAAATGTATTCTGAATTACTTTCTTCCTTTCTTTTTCTATTTGACTCCCTTAATTCATCATATTTTCCTCTGAACTGAAGATATGCCATTCTAACTCCTTTCTCTATTTGCAGCCTCTTTCCTATCTTTAATCTCATCCTTTAAAATCCACTCTCCACACTATGGTCTAAAGAATCTCTGGTAATAATGAGGTCTGATCATATCATGCCACACTAGCTCTCTAGAGTAAAACCTCCAATGATTCTTTACTGCACTCCAGGAAGAAAAAAAATACATACACATGCATGCATACGCATATACATACACTTTTAAGCAAGATAACCAATCAGCCTTTATAATCAGCACAATCCACATTTCTATCTTCTTCTTCTAAAAGATGTCCCCAAATAACCTATGCTCCCATAATGACTGCCTTAATATTTGCCAGTTCTAAATTGTGCCAAGTCTTCCTTTCATCTGCTTATGCTGTTCCTGCATCCTAGAATGTTTTCCCATACTTTCTCTGCCTATTAAAAATTCTTTTTCATCAAGACCAAAATCAAATGTGACTTCCTCTGTGAAACTTTCCTCGATCCACCTTCTTTAACTGATTAATTCTCTCTATTTCCATAATATATGTCTTATAATACTATTTTTTCACTTTTCTAGTATCTCTTTTGCTGTTTGGATATGTCTGCTTCCATCATTATATTGTTAGCACTTTTAGGACATGACCTGTATCTTCCTCACCTTCATATCCTACTGTCTTAGTCTATTCAGGTTGCTATAACAAAATATCTTTAACTGTATCATTTAAACAACAGACGTTCATTTCTCACTGTTCTGGAGACTGAGACATATAAGTTCAAGGTGCCAGCACATTTCGTTCCTGGTGAGAGTTTCCTTCCTTACCATGTCCTCACATGGCAGTGAGAAAAGCAGCTCTATTGTCTTTTCCTTTTCTTATAAGAGCACTAATGCCAACAGAGGGACTCTACCCTCATCTAAACCTAATTATCTCCCAAAGGCTCCACCTCCTACTACAATCGCATTAGGGCCTCAACATATGAACTTGCGGGGGACATAAACATTCAGCTCATTACACCTACCCACTTGTCTCTACCATCTTTAGTGTTTAGCACAGTGTTGCTACAGTGTTGAGTATGTAATAGGACTGGAGTCATGAAAATCAGCCTTTCATATATCCAACTGCTCTCAGATTTCTGTGGTTGACCAGCTGTCTCTTCTGCTATATTCTGAATTTATTATCACATTTATATGGAAGCCCTCCTTTCTCAGTCTGTGAAAAAAAAAGAATACTAAAGAGGACCAACCTCTGGGAGATTTGAGACTTGTGTGATGACTGAATTTATCTCAATGATTCCCTTCGGCCCTGGTGAAATCTCTTATGACTGCTCTGTAGTCTAAGCCATTATCTATGCAATGCTCCTTTCTTCCTTCTCTCCTTTGCAAGAGTTAAACCTGTGTTGTTGTCTGATGGTTCTTCTGGCCTCCCCTCCTGACTTTCTCTCACAAGCAATACCCCTGAAAATTTTCTTGCATGAGTAATCCCCTTTTGGTGTCTGCTTTTCAGAACACCTTGAATAACACATTAGATTTGAATGAATCCAGGAATGGTTCACCCTTCCTCTTGTCTCCTGGAAGCCTCGGTGCTACTCTCTGGCTATTCAAAGTTCTTCACATGATCATAAACCTGGGCCTTCCTTCCTTTTTGGTTCACTCTTCTGTATTGACCTGGGAGCCTCTGACATTATTGATTTTTTTTATTAGCAACAAACCCATATGTATGGATCTAGGGCTAATGACTAGTCACTTGCTCATTCTTGTACTTATTTTGAAACAAGGAGCTAAGGAAATAAAATTCATTTTGAACTAATAAGTGACATTATAAAAATTATAACCTCTTTGAATGTTTATATAAAACTTATCTCAAAACATTAGTATCTCTCCTGACCCTGTGCTTGTTTTCAGTTCTACTTTTTTCCTTTTATTTATTTTTATTAAATTTTAAAAGATGTATTATTTTTTTATTGAAGTAACAGTTAAAAGACATCAAAATAACATCAAAAGAAGAGTAACATAGTAGATGAGGCACTGAGCTTGTCACTATATTTCTATTATTACCTGTCAGTTGAACACTGGCAGTATGGTTAATGAAACAGAGAATTCCAGGCAATGTCTGGGTGTAGTTTCACATCAGACACATATAGAAAAGAAGGGGAAGATTAACTAATAATCATAGAAATGTTATTGAACTCTGATCTGTCAGCAACAAGAGAGACAACAAGATCAACTCCTACCTTCTAAATTACACTGATCTAGGCCAAGGCTGGCACTTTACCCTCTGTCCGTCTCTCTTTCTTTTTCTTGTTTCTGTTTTTGACTCAGAAGCAGAAGAGTGTTAATCATAATCCTCAGGACATGGCACTCTTTCATTATTGATATGTGCAAGTTTCCTGTCTTGTCTTATTCTATCATTTTGAGCCTGGTTGCTGCTCAATCTTAATAGCATTGTAAAATATATATCCTTGTATATGTATATGCCCTTGCAAAATTATATAATGTATAGCATAGTGGTTACGAGTGAAGATTCTAGCATCCAATTGTGCTTCAGTTTAAATCCTTACTCTTCTGCTAAATAGCCGTGCAAGCTTGCACAAACTGCTTAACATCTTTGCTAATCATTTTCCTAGTGTTATTGTGAGGATTTAATGAGTTAATACATATGGTGCCCTTGGGAAAGAATCAGGCACATAGTAAGCCCTCAATAAATGCTTTCTGTTCCTCTGTGTAAGCGTGTTTTTAAATTACATCAACAGTAGTTTTATAGATGTCATTGTATTTATTTTTTCACTTAACATGGTAAATTTAGCCACGATGTGATACACACATCTAGTTTATTAGTTTGGCTTCTTTAGAGTATGCCATAATATTAATCCATTACCTATTATATTTTTTATGGACACCTAAGTTGCCTCTAATTCTCAGCTACTACAAACAATAACATTTCTAATATATCCATTGGGATTACATTCTGCTATAAGTAACAGAAACCAAATAGTGGTTCATTTTTTTTTCATATAATATAAAGTCTGTAGGTAGATGGCTTCATCCTTTTTAATGATTCTGTGTTAAAATATATTTTGTCTACTGTTAATAGAGCTATGCCAAATTTCTGTTGAATTATTTAGTGTTTGTTGCAAACATACTCACATACACACGCTTGTACAAACAGAGGTTTGTGGGGTATGTGAGTGTGTGTGCATGTAGGTATACATGTATATGTTCTTTTTTATTGTTAATCTTATATTTTCACTCTATCTTTTATAAATAGCGTATAGTTAAATTTTTAAGTGCAACTTGAAAATTTTTGTCTTTTATATGGGAATGTAGTCCATTAGTATTTATTTTGATTGCTGGCTTACTGGAATTATTTCCATGATATTAGCTTGTGCTTTCTATTTGAGTTTTTAAATACTTTTTTATTATTTCACTTTCATTCTTTTTATATTTTGATGGCTTGAGAATGTTTTATATTTTTTTTCTTCTTTACTGTTGCAACTTTAGGAAGTTATAGAGTCTACTTACATGCTTTTAATAATTGCCCTTAATATCTTGATATTAATATTTAATTCTAAAGTTGATTAACATTACTACTTTATTTTGAATTAAAAAAAGGCCTTTAAGACACTGTAATCACAAGCTTTCCTTACTGTTTTTTTTTTATTTTATGTTATTTTCTGATGCTTATTTTTTTCCACTTTATTGTTTTCTTATACTTTAATTGTATATTTTAATTCCTCAAGTTCAACATTATTATTATTGTTTTAGGCAGTCAGTATTGGTTGAAATTTACCTATATGTTTAAATAATTACTTTGCTCAATTAATTTTTTTCCACTTCAATTTCTTTCTTCATTTTCTGCCTTCTACTGGATATACCGAGTGTTATTTTGCTGGTTTAAAAATTATAGATTCTCTTTTGAAATTTTTTTGTTTTGTTTTTTGTTTTTAATTTTTTTTAAAAAATTATTTATTATTTTAATTAGTTTCAAGTATACAGTACATTGGTTAGGCATCTACATAGTTCATAAAATGATCCCCCTCATTGCTCTTTCTCTCCTCTGGCTCTCCACCTAGCCAACATATTAATGCTAACTGCATTCCCTATGCCATGCTCCCCATCCCCGTGACCATCTATCAACTACTAATTTGTACTAGTTTAGTGGTTACTCCTAACTTATTAAGATGCATGCTTGTATTTTTTTCTGTAAGTTTCTTAACATTATCAATATATCTTCCTGCCAACCTTGGTGTGCTCTCACGTTCCTCTAAGCCCAACATCTAACAAAAACGTCCTGTACATGATAGGGGCCCAGAATTTGTTAAAATCATGTTCAAAATATAGAAATCATATTCGTGTAATATCTCTGATAGTATCCGAATAAGTGCTTAGAAAATTAACTCAGAACAGTTTGAAATGAGACAGCGCAGTGACAAGGGAGAATTTGCCAAATACTTATTATAAATTCTAGTATCCTTGCATCCAAATCCAGGTATCTTGTTGACTCTGACTTCCAAAGATATCGAGCATAATCCCTTCTCAATAACCCTATCCACATGGAACAATTTTCAGCATTCCTACTGTACTGAATTAGATACCAAATGATCCGAGAAACCAAAAAAGACAAGCATGTCATGATTACAGACACAGGCACAGTCTAACATGGCAGGGGGGAAAACACCTACTAGGAAATTTAATCAGTGAGCTTTGCTCATCTAGCTAAATAGTTCTAGAAAATTTTTGAGAAGACTGGATTAAGTAACAGTAACGAATATGGAAGCTCCTCATGAGATGATCTCAATCAAAAGTTAAACAAAACGGGAAAAATTTGCTTATTAAAAGCTCAGAAATCTGTACTGAAATCCAAAGATATTAGGATTTTCTTTCTCTCTCCCCTCTTTCTTCCTCTCCCTTCCCTCACTCTCTTCCTTTCCTTCTTTTTCCCTTCCCTCTCTTTGCTTCTCTTTTATTTTGTTTCATATGTTAATTTTCTTCATAATAACAAGTGATAAAATGTTAACAAATTAGTACTTCTTCAGTTATGTTAGCAACCACATTAGCAAAAGTTCACATAGGCAGTATAAATTAATCATCAAAATAGTCCTAGGAAGAAAATAGTACCATCATCATCAATCTTAATTTGCATATGTGGAAAATCAAGCTCAGAGAGACAGAGTAACTTGCAAAAGACCCAAACTCATCACCAAACCCAGCCACATCCAACTGCAAAGTCCTTGACCTCAATGCTGAGGTATCTACTCCTGATCTATAAACTGTTCTACAATAGGCTATTTTGTCATGCAGGCAATATTTTAAGAACCAACTGGTAGTAGACATTTTTAATATTAGCATGTCAACTACATTCTCTTTTTAACGTTTATAAGATTTCCTACAGACAGCCCCGTTATTTTAGGTATCTCACACTCAATTGAAAGATAATAAGGAAACTGTCTTTATATATGTGCAAAATATATATATTTTTTATTATTATGTGTCTATCAACTACAACAATTTATCCATGGTGCTATTTATGGTCTGATTTAAATGGAAAATCCAGTTTGAGTGCCATGATCATGATGTTACTTAGAAATAGTATTGGAGGGCATTCTGCCACAAGTTTCAGTGCCATTTTCCATAGAAGGGCATAATTTCACAGAAAATGAAATCATAAGCACACAGTGTTATAAGACATTCTCAGTCAGGTTTGGCTTGCTTCCATGTCGGCACTACCAGGATTGCATAATTAAAAAAATATTCTGTGGTTGGGGGTCATTCTAGAATTTTCCTTCTCCCTCACCTATTTCAAGTCCAGTGGCTTTCACTTTCTAAATATCTCTCCAATTCATCTTCCCCTCTACATCCTGAATGCTATTCTTCCATATTAGGATGTGTTGTCACTCTCCTGGACTACCAAAACAGCAATCTAAATATTCCCTTGGTTTTCAGGATTGCACCCCTCTAACTGATCATCACACTCTAACCTGAAGACATTTTGAAAACCAGAGCTAATCTAGTCTGTCTTCTGCCTAAAAGTCATCCAGTTTCCATAACAAATTAACAAAAAATATACCCAAATAACTGAGCACAGCATACAAGCCTCTCAAAATGTGTCCCAGAATCTTCATCTCTTTCAATCCTTCCTCGTATCAACTAAATGGAATGTCATTTCCAACTTTCCTCCCCGAGAGACTCCTGAGGTCTAAGCATCTTCTTTTTCAAGTTTTCTCTAATGTCCCCTAGTTAAATTGACCACTTGCTATACATTGTTTCATAACTCATTGTGAACAATTGTAGTAAACGCTATATTGAATACTGTCTGCTTGATTAAGTCACTGTGAGCTGCTTGAGGGAAAAGTGTATCTTATTGGCCTATTTACCTAGAGTCAAGCACAAAACCTCGAATATTAGTTAACCATTAGTAATGTTTATTATATTTAAATGAAAAGGTAGTATAACACAGAATTTAGACTAAAATGTGAGCTGACCCTAGAGAAACCAATAAAACCATCCCCAGATAATATTGAAACTCTCTCAAATCTTCTGTTTTTATTTTCCTCTTTATCATTACTGCCACTTTTCTAGTTTAAATTCTCATTAGCTCTCGCTTGGGTTATTGAAATAACTCTGATACTGATCTTTTCCATCCTATTTTCCCCCTCCTCTCCCAAACCATCATCCACATCATCAGAGTGATTATACCAAAACAATTTGCTGATTATTTCAGTGTCCACCTTTCACACACTTAGTAGCTCTCAACTAGCCTTTGGATGAAGCTCAAAATTCTTAGCTTGATATAAAAGGATCTTCAAAACTTGGCCACACTATGTATTCCATAATCTACTGTAACTTCTTCAAATATGCAATATACTTTCATAGTTCTGACTGGTATCCATGCAATTCTGTCTCCCCGGAATATCTGTCACTATTAACTTCAACGGTAAAGACTTACTCATCCTTCAAAGTCCATTTTTCATACCACCTCCTATCATTCAAGAGGAATGATTCCTTCTCGAAATACTTTACACACATGTCTATTATAACATACATTCCATTGTATTATTTGTGAATGCATTTGTCTCTCAGTAGACTGTAATCTACTTGAGAACAAGGGCTGCGGATTACGTGTTTTTGTGTTTAAAGCCAAGTTCAGTGCCAAGGTGACAATTGGTAATTAGATTTTGTTGCATGCTATACAGGCCCAAAGTATTTGGCAATATATACTATAACATGGTGAGATTACAGGTTATGTTAATATATGTAAATACGTATATGTGTGTGTGTGTGTGTATATATATATATTTTAAACTCCTAAGAAGAATTTATCTTGTTGCACATAGAGTAAAACTAATGCTAAAGTATTCCAAAGTATAGGATATATATTTCGATATAGCTCAAAATTCATGTTGTTACTAATTTTATGTAAATTGTCTTATCTCTCTTATACCATATCCTGAAGACAAAGTACCATCTCAGAAAACCAGTTATGTGGTTGCTGAATGACATTGGATGGAATAAAAGTTGCATCTGTAAATGGACATTTTAATTATGAACACATAGCATCACCTCAAACATTTCTGCCTTTTTCTTCTAAAGCTCAAACACGATATGTTATCAATGAAATTTTAATCATTGATTTATTCAACTAATATTTATCAAACAATTACTATATGGTAGGTGCTCAGCTAGGTTTTATAATATAGCATAAATAAAACTACATTGGTTACTACCGTCTTAGAATCTATATTCCAGAGTGTAGACTAACAATAAACTAATGACTATTCAGTAATAAATTATGAAAAATTTTATGAAGACGTTCAGGGTGTTATGAATATGTGTAATATCTCTGAACCTCAACCTCCTCATTTATAAATATTTAGAATGCTTTTGACATAATAATAATCTGAATTTCTATTTATAAAAATTCCTTCCAACTCTCTGTTTACTGTTCACAAATATTTTTACATCATTAGTACAAATATTTCAACAAATATTTATCAGATGTCTGGGTCTTCACCAGACACTATCCCAAGCACAATGAATACAATGATAAAGCCTAACTTCACATATTAATTAAATAATCATACAAGTATGATGAGTACTATGAATAAGATCACCCCTGCTATCACAGAATACGCAGTGTTTTAAAGGATAATGGTGAGTAAAATGGGTAGTCACAAAATAGTGTGATAATTTAACATTGGTTACTTTAATAATGAGAGGTTTAAAAATACTTCCTAATAAGGGTAAGTTTTTTTCTTTCATTAATTAATATGTAGGCCCTGCATAATTTCCTGAAAATCCTATATGCTCTAAAATCTCTTTCCCAATTAAAAGTCTCATTCAATCTGTTTAGAGAACTCGGGTAGCTGTTTGATTAGATTAATTTAAACTATAGTATGAACAAATTAACTGTCAGGCCTTCCAGAGATAATTGTATTTTAAAATCATTAATTTATACTTTTAAATTACAACATCTCTAATGGTGATAGGTGTGAGTAGGAAAATTGTGGGACTCAGGAGAGATGCCCTAAGAACCCCTAAAGCATGTCAGGAAGACAAGCGCCTTTACTGCTTGCACAGAAGGGCAGTGCTTTAAAAGAAAGAGGAAAATCAACGCAAAAATATTCACATTATATATTTATTTTTAAAAGTTATTTACAGAGTATTTTAGGTTCACCCTTGAGTCCATGTCTACCATCATAATTCTGCACAATTTTTGTCTACCATCATAATTCTGTCTACCATCATAATTCTGCAGAATTTTTGACCTTGAAGAATATGGCAAGATCTACAAAGAACAATGACCTTGTAGTATTTCAAGATCCACAAAGAAATATGCAATTATAATCCCTAGGCACTATTCAACCACTTTAGAACAATTTTCAACAACAATGGCTGAGATACCATTGAGTTTTAGAGTAACTCTCCGGCTAACCAAAAAATTAAGCCAAACACCTGATTCCCCAAGCAGCCTGGATAATTGGGGTTTTATAGTCCATTAACATAACTGTTAGACGATTATTTTCCCGCATCTGTTTTTCTGTTCTAAAGCTCCAAGCAAAAGTCTTTGCAGTGGCTCTTAAAAATGTTTCTTGAATTTTATCCCATTTCAGTGGCTCTTATCTAAATTGTCTTTGCTGATATTATTCTCTTAAATGCTGAGATAGTTTGCCAAGCATTTTTCTCATCTCAGCCATGTTACATTCTCTTTTTTATTTATTGAATTTAAAAAAAATGAAACTCTCCACATCATATTAGAGCTGAAATCAAGTTAGCAATGACAATATTGGCATTATTTAACATTAAATGTGATTCATCCAGTTTTGACTATTTAAAAAGACCAACATAGTATGATTAAGTCTCCCATAGTTATTAAAGAACAGTGTTCAATAAATTAACATCTTAGGATGCCTCACATTTTATCAGCAAATCTGGTCAGCTATGTATCTGCCAAGGAGATGCTAGGATATGAAATCAGCAGCAACAGCAGCTGCTGCAGCAAAAGCACTTTCTGTTCTTTTTTTCTAGTATATATTGAAGAGCTGTTTTTGCCTTCAAAGACAAAAAATATTATAAGAATCGAGTGAGACATTTTCTTTAATTTTAGCACAAACTAAGAATTATTGTGCTGGAGAATTAAAATGGTGATTTTCTATCTGACATTTTTCAATTCTGTCTTGACATGCTTTCTTAATATTTAATAATGATGACATAATTGTGGATATTATTAATGTTATTACCTAACCTGTTCGAGTGAGTTACTTTGCAGAGCTTAGAGGTTTTAAGTATTTTAGACAGCTCTTAATATCAGTTTGAGTATCATGAAGGCTAACATATGAAACTTGTTTTTTTCTGTGTCATGGTAAATTCTTTTAAGAAATTATTAAAAAATATATGTATACTCTCTAGCTATTATTATACTAATAATTAAAATTACACTAATGGTCTACCTATGAACTTTTAATATATTTTATACTATGTTAGACATTTTTAGAAATGAGTTATAAAAATATAACTTATTAATATTATTAATACTATTATTACTATTAACCAAAGAATATTCATATGTAATATAGCCTCTTTCAGATGGACATTTTTAATCCTAAAAATATCTTATTTCCTCTTGCTCTGTGACACACATGCATATAGTTAACAAAAGAAAAGTGTCCGGCATCCATTCTTTGCAAGGTATTACAGATAAAACAGAGATTCATCAAACATAGGCCCTTCCCTCAGGAAGCTCATAGGAAAGCAGCATAGTGCAGTGGATTCCAACAGAAATGGAGTTTGATTTTAAATCTCATTCATTATTAGATGAATGACTTTGGATAATTAACATCTACAAAAAATCACAATCTTTTCTTCCTCTTAGAGTTTTTGTGGAAATTAAATTAGATAATGGATATGAATCAAATCCTCTCCTACACAATAAATGCTAAGTAAATAAGAGAGAGCTACTTGTGTTATTGTTGCTTCTCCTCCTCCTCTTCTGCAATAGGAGGGAAAAAAATAGAACTTCAAGAGAAGAGGAAATGGGAAGAGATCAGGGATAATCTTTCCAAGGAGGTGTTTTATCAAAATTGTGTAGAATTTGAACATATGAACATAGTAGGAAAGGACACTCGAGATGGAAGGAACATTGTGTAAAGTTGCCTAGAGTCACTAACTCAAATTTTGTTCAGAAATTCAGTGTGATTTTTATCTGCAAAACCAAAATATCATTTCAGGGATAACAATTCTCCTGTGTTTTGGGAGAGAGAACGTCCGCTGAAAATATTCTGTTCTCCTTTGACTCTAATTTGAGGAACTCAGGATAGCAGAGCCAGTTACTTAAAGCAAATAACTCTATTCTCACAGTCACCAATTCCCTTTCTGGGAAACAAAGTCTTTATACCTGCTAAGAACTGAGGTCAGAGCAAAGGGAATGATTAATCAGATTTTACCATCCTCTACTTTTGAGGAAAAAAAAAAATGTATGTAAGTAGTCAAACATCACTCACTGATGCCATTTTGTGTCTTCAAATGTATTTTAGAATGAGGATTATATAATCATTTTCTCTAAATATCAGTACTAAAGTGGAAGTTACCTACGTTTCAACCCTCTTCTGAATGGGATTTTATGACTGACATTACTATTCCTTTGAAGAATGAAATTTATTTGGACCTGAAGCCTTGCTAACATCAAAGAGCTTTGTCCAAATGGTTTCTTCAATGTGACCATAATATGATTCATTTATTTTTAGCATCCTTCTTCCTGATTTTCTCTAATTGTTGAAATGAGATGTGCATGTTCCTTCATAAATTCATGAGCTTTCTTTATAGTATATTCTATCAGCAGGCACTAGTTAAACTATTAGCTTCAAAGGTCTATAGAAGTGCACAAAATATAACATAGAATATTTAATAATGGTGACAAACTACACAGTCTTCAGAGTGATTACAAAATTGAGGCTATGCATCTCAGAAATAAAAAGTATATTATGACAGCAATACTCAAAAAAATGCATGCTCTTTTTTAAAATGGGTAATGCAAAAAGGTGCTGAGGTGGGAAAGTGTCCAATTAATTAGATGATAAAACAAATACAGCTAACTACCAGGCTGGACCACAACTACACTGTTTTTCATCTAAAGTCACACTTTTTCCAGAGAAATATATTTTCCTCCTCAATTCCCCCTGCCGCACTACACATTTGCATTTTTGTGTTTTCCCAGCCTTCATCTGCTCTTTAAAGAAACAGAGATATTTCAACTGTTATTCTCCATCGAGAATTGGAATAAATTTCATTTCAGGACCCTTGATGGAGATAAAATAATTGTTTCCTTTATGTCTTTCCCTTAAATCCAATAAATTGCTGGGTTTATAAATTTTGAATACAGTGTAAGTTTCTGGCACAATAGATAATGCTTTGTCTGGTCCTTCTTAGCCTCCTTCAGACTGCTCAAGTGCCTCGAATGGCTTCTGTAACTCTTGGTAGAGCTGTGCTGAACTGAGCTGAGCTCCATGATAAAAAGTGGATATTTTATAATTCTGGTTGTTTCACCATTTCAGTGTAACCCTAAAGCTATTACCTTTTAGACATTCTAAGTCTTTGAATTGTCTTTGTCTTTTCTTTTTATAGTTATAATGTATTTTAAACATGCAGAGAAGTACAGAGTAATATTACAAATACCTATTTAGCTATTGCCTGAATGTAAAGATTTTGCAACATTTGAGTCAGAAGTTTTTCTATTAAAATAAAACATTGCAGAATGATTTTCTAATTCTATTTATTGTGAGCTTTCTATAGTAAGTATTGTACTTTATTCATATGAATATAATAGTTTACTAATAATAGCGTTTACATTTGAGCTTATAAGATGTCAGGCACTGTGTTGTGATTTACATTAACTCGTTTAATCCTCAAATCTCCTTATGAAGACAATACTAAAACACTCATACAAAAAGGCATAGAGAAAACAAGTAACTTTAACCAAGTTTATACCACTAGTAAGTGGCAAAGTTAGGATTTGTACTGGGCTCTAAAGACTGGATTTTTAACCAGTATACATCTCTGTCTCTAAGAATTAACTTACTCTTTACTCTATCCACTTATTGATGAATACTTAGGTTGTTTCCTTTTTCTTCTTATTATAGAAATTTTTAGATATATGTCTATGTACACATGTGATATGTGTTGTATTAGTTTGCTTAAGCTGCCATAACAAAATACCACAGACTGGGGATCTTAAACAACAGACGTTTATTTTCTCACAGTTCTGGAGGCTGGAAGTCTGAGATCAAGGTGTCAGCAGGTTTGGTTTCTCCTAAGGCCTCTTTCCTTGGCTTGCACATGGCTGCCTTCCCACTACGTCTTCACGTGGACTTTTCTCTGTGCACATGTCCTTTTCAGTGTCCAAAGTTCCTCCTCTTATAAAAACAATAGATTAGATTGGATTAGGACTCACCCTAATGGTCTCATTTTAACATTATCACCTCTTTAAAGGCCCTGTCTCCAAACACAGTCACATGCTGAAGTTATAAAAGTTAGGACTTCAACATATGAACATGGGGGAGCACAATTCAGCCCATAAGAGTTATTATACAGATTTTTGGGGGGTGGGGGGTGGGGGGAGGATGTACCAGAGAGTAGGATTGCTGGCTCTTAGGGAATATATATCTTTACTTTTTTAGATATTGGCAAATTGTTCTTCAGATTGGTTCTACCAATTTATATGCCCACCAGAAATGTAAAAAAAATCTATTTTGTTCATTTCCTTTCCAGAAGTTTGTATTGTCACACTTTTTAACTTTGCCACATTGATGGTTATGAGATATATCACTTCTTAATTTTGTAGTTCTCTGTATATAAACAAATTTGTGCCTATTTCCTAGATTACTAGTTTTTCATGTTTCTTCTGTGAGTTATTTTTTCTTAGTCTTTGGCTATACTTCTATTAGGTTACTTGACTTTCTATTGCTTTATATTAATTCTTTATATATTATGTATGTTAATGATTTTCATACATTGCAACGTTTTCTCTGAGTCAGTTATAATTGAGCTAGATTGTGATGTTTTTTGTTTTATAGAAAACTTCAATTTCAGTATCAAATTATCAGTCTTTTCAGTTTGATTTGTACCTTTTGTATCTTGCTCACAATTTTTTCACTGTTCAGGTATAATTAAAATATTCTCTACATTTTCTTCTACATTTCTTAAAATGTGTTTTTTTTTTCTTTTCAAGTTTATTTCTAATGGAAAGGTTATGGCATTATTTTAAGTCTCATTTTATGTTTCTACCTTGATTGAAAATGTTTCAGCATAATTTGTTTTATAATCTATCTTTTCACAACTAATTTCTAATGCCACTTCTGCCATACTCCAAACAATCATATGATAGCTAACAACACTATGTTATGTGTTAGTCATTATATTTACATTATATCACATAATCTTCACAACACATGCATAAAGAAGGTATTATTATTTCCATTTTACAATCGAAGAAAATGATGTAAAGAAATGTCAAATATTTTCTCCACTATCACAAAACCAGCAAGTGAAGGAGCCAGAATTTGAACCCAAACAGTTTGATGACTACTATTCATTAATACTTCTTTTACGTATACATGAAACAGTTTTTGGAGTTTTTTTTTTTTTTCAGTTGGTTCATTTGATTATCCATGTGACAAAT